>NC_134542.1:123245025-123545025 GCF_050624435.1 Tenrec ecaudatus
TGCTTTATAATTTAACTGTTCATTTCTTGTATTATATATCTATCTGTATGTAATTTTAAAAGATCATTTCTTGTGTTATCTATCTACCTATCTTTATAAATATATATAATTATTAATAATCTGGTTTGTCTCTCTAGAGAACCCTTTCTAACACACACTGTAACATATAATGCTACATTAAGATTCATATATTTGTCAATGGTTTCTATTCCAGAAGTGAAACACCTGGTCGTTAGTAATAGTTTGCTCAATTTGGAAGTTTTGCAGATATCTATTCACCATGGACAATACTGCTAGTAATTGACATACTTAGTGGGTAGCTTTAAGAATAAGAATAACAACATGGAAGTTTTCGTGGTGTGACACACTGACAGATTAGTGGAAGACTGTAATACGTAGATATTTGTGATCATGAAAACATAGTATATAATTGCTCAGAGAGAACATTAACTTAATTGTCTCATTTAACCAGGTATTCCCTTAGGGCAGTTACTGGTACAACAGTATGTATTTGGTAAATAACAAATTAATTTGGAATAATGAAGCTGTTCATACCTACTACAGCTAGGTTTGTGAAGGTCTCCACCATCACCTCTCTGTAGAGCTGTTTCTGAGAAACATCCAGTAGTTCCCATTCTTCTGTGGTAAAATCCACAGCCACATCTTCAACAGTCACTGAATCCTAAAAGAGTCAGCACAATCTGTTTTATCTGAGGACTAAGCATTCCAATATGTGTGAAAAGAACGATGAGGCTTATACTCCTGAGGAACTTTTATTTCAAAGGAATTTGACACATGACTGTATGCTCTATTAGATCTACCTTAGGGTTTAACTATTATTCTCATTCTCTAACCATCAACATTCACTTCTCCAAAGATTTCATCTCTCTCATGCCATAGATTTATCAATAGGAGGAAACTTCAAATTTTTTTTCCAAAACCTTATATAGTCTTTAATTCCATTTTCTACTCACTGCGTGAACCCTCCACAAGTTTACAAAATAGTATTCTCACCCCTTCCCATTGGACTATTCAAGTCCAGTCTGTGTCCTAACAGGAGAGTTTCCAGGAATCAGAAATGCTCTACTTTGAACACCATAGTCCATATAATACGTCGTATAAACACTGTATTCCACACCATATCTCCTGGGGTGAGATTGCAAACACCCTGCATATCAACAAAATATTTTTCAAAAAAAATTTAAGTGAATCTTGAAATATCAATTAAAAAATACTGCAAGATTGGCAGCTTTCGGTTCTCTTGTTTTTGCTTGTTTTTCCTTTCTCTCATCAGCCATTTCAGGAAGTAGCATATGATTACAAACTGAAGGAATGGAACATATTATTCAAATGTGCAGTGAAATATTAGGGATAAACAAGGTATCAGTAATTGGATAGCACTTAATGTTTAAACAAACACATGGAATGCTGGAAACGATTTGTGCTCACAAATTTGGAAAACAAGTACTTGTCCAAAGAGTGGTGGATATCGAAACTGATGTGCATTCCAGAAAAAATGAATATTTAAACAGAACATGCACATTTTCAGACATTATTATTATGACACAAATGTAAAATTCTGCTGAAAATAATTCAAAAACAGTTGAATTTCTGGATCAGAAATTGAAGGTTGATTGAGAAGAACTTCTGATATTGGTGATATCAGATGGTTCTTGTATAAGATTCAGTAAGATAATACAATAAAAATATTGATCTGTCTAATTGTATTTATGGTATCATTATAGTAGGAAAAAAGGGACAGCTATTCAAACAGAAAATGGGAGGTTGTGTGATTTAAAATCAAGAAAGATGCTGTATATATATATATATATATATATATATATATATATATATACATCAATAATATATATTACAATAATCTGAAAAACTAGACATATCAAAAACAAGGTATCAGGATGGGAGATAATCCCCTTAATAACCTGTGATGTACAAAGACAGATCTTTCTTGTTGAAATTGAAAAGAATGTGAAGAAATTACTAATGAACATCAAACACTGTAGCCTTGACTGTTGATTACAACACGGTAGAAACAAAACCAAAATCTTCACAACTGAATCAATAAGCAACACCTTAATAGAGCATAATTTGAAATAAAGACATATATTTATTTGGCTCTGTAATCATTATCCTTGGAAACAGCTGTCGAGAAATCAAAACACATGCTTTATTGGGCACATCTTTTGCAAAGGACCTACTAAAAGTGTTGAACTCAAAGACGTCTCTATGTGACTCAGTGAACTTGGCTCAAACCATGATATTGTCATCAACCCATATGCATTTTTAAAGTGTCAATAAGAACATGTACATTAATTCACTTGAATTTGTGGTGACCTCAGGTAGAATACTCAAATTTATCTTGGAAGAAAGATTAATGGAAGCACATTGGGCCCTGACTACTAGGTCCAGGTCAGCAGTTTGAAACTTCCAGGCACTTTGTGGGAGAAAGAAGAGGCTTTCTGTTCTTATACACAGTTCCAGGGTAAGAAACCCACGGGGTCCGCTCTACCCTGTCCTTTAAGGCTGCTATGAGTTGCAATCGCTTTCATGGCCGTGAGTTTGTCAGTGGTGTTTGTGTTGTTAGAAGAAGTACAGGCCGGATGCTATTAGAAAGCAACGATGGTTCTCAGTCCCTGCTGCCACCTGGTTCATCTTCTTCTCCGCTCTGCCACCACCTGTCTCTCCGGTCTCCATGGAAGAAGAAATCACCACGTTGGTCAACGACAATGGGTCTGGCATGAGCAAGGCTGGCTTTGCCGGTGATATCGTCCCCCACCCAGCTTGAAGTACCTGATTGAGCACGACATTGTCACCACCTGGGACAACACGGAGAAGACCTGGCTCCACACCATCTACAATGGGCCTGCATGTCGCCGTGAAGGAGCGCACCACGCTGCTGACCGAGGCTCCCCTGAACTCTCAAGCCAACCGAGAGAAGATGACCCACATCACGTTTGAGACCTTCAACACCCCGACCTTGGACGTGGCCATCCAGGCCATGCTGTTCTTGCCTGCCTCTGGTCACACCCTGGGCAGTGGCATGGACTCCATGGACAGTGTCACGCTCACCGGGTCCATCTATGAGGACTACACCCTGCCCCACACCATTTTGTGCCTGGACCTGAAAGGCTTGACCTACAACGTCATTAAGATGCTGACTGAGCGGGGCTACAGCTTCACCACAGCAGCCGAGTGGGAGATCGTGGGTGACATCAAGGAGAAGCTCTGCTACATCACCCTGACTTTGAGCAGGAGATGGCCACCATCTCCTCCTCATCCCTGGAGAAGATCTGGGATCTGCCCGTCGGCAGATCATCACCTTCAGCAACGAGCTCTTCCGCTGTTCTGAAGGCTCTTCCAGCCCTCCGTCCTACCGGCATCCATGGGACCACCTTCAACTCCATCATGAAGTGTGTTGTGGACATCCGGAAGGACCTGCACGCCAACATGGTGCTATCCAGTGGGACCACCATGTACCCTGGCATTGCAGACTGCATCCAGATCACAGCGCTGGCTCCCAGAACCACAAAGATCAAGATCGTTGCACCTCCTGAATGCAAGTCCTCCGTGTGGATCAGTGGCTCCATCCTGGCCTCGCTGACCACTTTCCAGCAAATGTGGATCAGCAAGCAGGAGTACGATGAGTCGGGCCCCTCCACCGTCCACCGCAAGGCTTCCAGACAGACTGGCTTCAGGTGCTTCCACCTACTGCCTGAGCTCGATGACTGCGCAGGTCGGTCCCTCACGCTGGCTCGTGACACTGGAAGGAGCCTTGGAAAGAATTGTCCTGGAAGCCCTCTCTGGCGGCTGCAGGGATCGTCCGACTTGTTGCTGATCTCAACCTTGTAGTCACATTAACGGTCTCCCTGGTCTGTGTTCACTTCCCTGTACATCCTTTGATTTCCACCTTAGCTCGTTCAACCAGGGTGCAGGAGCACTCTCTCCAGGGTGCCCACGGGAAGAGCTGTCAACTCCAGGATCACCGGGAGGCCATCAGGGGACCTCAAGCAGCCAGTCCTTGCTGTGTGCTGCCTGCAGGGTGGAAGAATCTGAGCCTTGGGACCAGTGTCCTTTCTTTAGCTGATGTTGTCTGCTGGAGCCCCGAAGGCTGTTACTTGTCTTGCATTGGAAGACGGTTTGCATCTAAACTTGTACATTAGTTATCCTTTTAATTTATGCAGGGTTTTGGGTAGGCAATTCTTAACTTTTTGAGACGACCCAACAAATTTTGGTTTTCTACTGTTATGTACGAAAACTAGGCCCCAGCAACATGGCGTTGTGTAAGAAGAAACAGAAGTGCTACACTGCAAAAAAAATAAAAGGCAATGATAGTGAGATATCATCCCCATACATGGGACATGTTATAGGAATAGAATTGTCCAGAAGAAAGAACATGATTAGTTAAAAAAGAAAAGAAAATAGACACCTTCAGTGGCAGTATTTTAACAACAGCACGATAATGAGGTAAACAATGTTAGGCCTTGTGAAAACAGTGCAAAACTGGCAAGATTTCCTTCTGGAGTACAGAGGGTCATTGTCAGTGAGGAGTGCTTCTACAGGACTTACCATCACCATCAGTAAAAATAATGATTAGATAATTATCACATATGGACCAACAGGACATATTGTGACCAGAAATATTTGATGAGGCCATTAGTGGACTAAGTCCTAAAGAATGTAAGAGCTCTAGCTACCATTTTTAGTACTTTATAGAAAATATTTCACTGCCTGAAGGGAATAATGAAAACAGTAGTGAGGAATCAATGGTGACTCTGGCCGACCTAATAATTCATGTTCTCTGGTCGAGCTTCATATCCAGACTCTGCTCAGGAAGTTCTGTTGCCCATCATAATGAACCAAGGCCCAAACTGGGATGTTGCGGCCTTCTTCAACCAGCCCCAAGTCTTTTAAGGAAGATCATCACAATAATCCAGTTCTTGAAACCACATACATGTTTGATAGCTTCATAAAGCTCAGTTCTTTGTCCCCTGCCTCTGTCCGGTCATCACATTATGGAGAACCCAACAATTCCTATTTAATTCCATTCTGTATAATGCAATTAACCTAGGTCTCTGCAGTACTCACCATCTTGTAACTCGAGCTTCTTGAAGTCAATTCAATGCACTTTGTAAATACAAGAAGCAGAGTCACCAGGATGTTTGGTATCAGGTGGATGAATTTGGTTCACACACAAGTCATAAGCCGAAATCATTCCTTGTGATGCATAAATGGCAAGACAATAGTCCCAGGTCTCTGGCTCCCTAGACTTGACTATATTTCTGTGTAGCAAATCTGTGATCTGAAATAGAAAAAGTGATAGTGTTGAGTTAGGCATAACAGGCCTTGACTTGCATTCCTTTCCCTAACTAGTGACCATCCTGCCTCCTGGGCTCAAGAACATGCTCTAAACTGAGGATGTCTGCATTAAAAACAGAGGCCACTCTATCTTTACAGAGCGCATTCTTCTATTACTCAGGTATCCTTCGTTGTCATTCATGTCACAGAAGGGGCTATCTCCAGGTCTCAGAGGATGAATGGATTCCAAATCTTCCCAAATTGAAAACCAGGGATGACTGTAAAGATGTGGGAGTTCAATGCATAGGGTGAGGGTTGCCCTATGTTCTTAAAGGTCAGTTTCTAAGAGGAACCCACACACTTGAATTTGCTGCCAACTTAGGTGAGTTTCCAGGCAGAATGTATGTTTTCAGTCAAAGACAATGGACTCGTGTGTCAGTGATGTTTACTTTGGGGCCGTAAGAATTCTTGTGCTTAAAAATAATTAAGAGAATTATGATATGTGACTGATGCCTTTGTTGATGTGGTCATTTCCCGTGAGCTTTTCCACTGATAATTACTCCTTCCCAATGATGCTTTATTTTCATTATCTCCATCCCAATATCTGATTTTAACACTAGCATAGTTTCCCTAATATTTTAAATATCATTTAGCTAAAAAGTCACAAATTAATTATATCTATTTTAAGTAGCAATCACACCCCTGTTCCTGTTTATATCCTCCCTACTACCTCACCCAGCTAATTTCTATTATTTTGTTTCTTGGACTCAATGTAAATATTTGTAGCACTTCTCTTGTACATGATTTAAAGTTCAGTGATTCATCTTTTGTATATTATTTTTAGTTTTAATTATTTTGTTAATATCATTATTTACTTTTAATTCACGTCCTCTAGATGCAATATTTATTGTTAGAATAAAGTGGAAGTTTCTAAGACATGCATAATCTCAAGCCCCATAGGAGAAAAATATCATCTTTTCACCAGACATCTAATTGAAGAAGGAATATTTTATGAAGAATGTTTATCAGTGCACACTCCACCACATTCCTCAACCCTCAACATGGCTGCATGAAATGATCAATCTGAATGATGCTCATCAATGCCACTCCAACCGATGCTGAACTTTGATCACAGTTTATCCTGCCCCGATGGCCCTCCATCTTTTGGGTACTGTGCAATATCTATTACATGTGAAGAAACGCCCAGGGTTGTGAGAGCCCATTTATGAACCCATCTTGATATGCACATCGCAGTGTGGTAACGAGTGATACTTGTTTATGAAGTGGGCAAGACAGAGAGGGACACACGTAGAACATCCTTAAAGGTGCCTTCAACAAGGCAGAGGCATTGTTAACAAACGCAGAGCGATGCTTACTTTCTACTCTGTGGTTAAGGATGTCCAATGTCAAAGCCTTTCTGAAAGACTGCACCCTACAGTCAAGGGAGGGCAAGGGGGAGTTAGATGGGAGATGCCATGAGCCAAGGTGGGAGCAGAAGCGTAAAGTACATGGCTTTGATCAAGGAAAGAGATGGCTTATCAACCATTATGCCATCTTGATTAGAGCCTGGGTTACAAGCTTTCCAAGTAATGCTGACAGATTGCAAACAACACAAACTGTGGGGGAGTGGTTCTAGTACATCCCATCCATGGTCTTGGTCTCCTAGGGAGAGTGGGGAAAGCTAGTGGTTAGGTTTGAGCTTGTGAAACGTGCTCCACCAGGAGACTGGAAGGAAAGGAAGACAAAATCCATGTTGTAGAAAGAGGCCACGCTGAGATAAAGCAGGGAGGATTAGCCTGAGTGGCTAATTGGAAATCATTGGCACTGCTCTTTTGTAACCCGAGAGAGTTTCTGAAGGCAGGGAGTGATGAAGTGCCAGTTGGGTCCATGCTCCTTGAAATTCCTGTGGCCCAGCAAGTTAACCTCACAAGGAATACTGCTAGGGGGAAGCTATATATGACCCCCAAATTGGAAAGGTGTAAATCCCAGGGACACCCTGTGTGTTCAGTGCCTGGAACTTCTCCTCACAGCACTCTGGCGCTCTGCACTCCTGGGGAATTAAGTCTTTAAAATGTTCCTCAAAATAAAAACAGCAGGCCCACCCCTTTCTGACCTAACCTGTGAGATACTGACCAGGTACCCTGGGCCCGTGGATGTCTCCATACACGCTGGAATGAAAGGGAGGAAAGGGTGGGGATAAATCAGCCACCCAGAAATCATTAGTGAATGTTTCATTTTAGGATGATGACACAGGAATGAATACCGTTGAGCTCAGCTTTGAGCTCAGCCGCAGGGACTTTCAGAGACAAAAGGCAGTGTTCTCCCTGAGCCTGTCTTACATACCTACTGGCTGAGGGTAGCAGCCCTGAGATAGGTCCCCTGCTCATGTCCCAAGCTCTCTTACCTTCCAGGAAGCACGATGCATCCAAGCAAGAATGATCTACTGTTTTTCCATGCAGCAAAGCCTGATCTAAAATCCACTTCTGCGCCAATTTTAGCTCAAATTATCTGCCTCCAGGTTCACCTGGTTCCTGAGCCTGAGCTGAGAAATCAAAGAGAGAAGGGTAGAGACAGATTAAATGCAATGACCTTTAGTTCCTTAAGCATGATTAGTAAATAAGCATGATTTATCATCAGGTACTTTGCTGACTGGAAAAGCCATCACTGGGTTAGTCCAGATGAAGTTTGAGTAGACCCCGGGTGGATCAGGTTAGATTGCTACAGGGAGACCAACTGAGGGAACACATGGCAACCCTAGGAACTCCTTTGCTCACACACACACGCACGCACACGCACACACACACAGGCAAACACTCGTTAAACTGGCAGCAAACAAGAACTTCACCTAAGCAGAGAGAATGCGGAAGGCCAGTGAAAGTAAGAGACCATAGATACTACTTAACAGCCAATAAGGGCCCACCTACAACCCACAGCTTAACACTGTGCTCTGCACATTTGCTCCATTAGAAAATGCATCACTTCCTGACACTTTTCTGTTCATCTCAATGATCAGACTAGGTTCATCCGTAAATTTACACACTCAGCATAAACTTCATTCAGCATTGATCAACCCTTTAAGTTTTTAATATGCTCTCTCTGTGT
Source organism: Tenrec ecaudatus (assembly GCF_050624435.1). Taxonomy (NCBI): domain Eukaryota; kingdom Metazoa; phylum Chordata; class Mammalia; order Afrosoricida; family Tenrecidae; genus Tenrec; species Tenrec ecaudatus. Next base: position 123,253,441 of record NC_134542.1, read on the forward strand.
TTCTTCAAGTTTGGACAGCTGAAAATTTGTCACATTTTAATGTATGAGAACAGAGGGGTTCCCCTCTGAGCTTGTTACTTCTGCACAAGTCAGGTGATGGGTTCCATGGTCCTATGTGTCCACTGAACTTTGACAAAATGAGAGGCCCACCCTTTATAGATTTTTATAAAGAAAACCTGGTCTCATATTTTTATCTCAGCGTACACATAAATACTTGGGATATCTTTTTCTATTGATTAGACTGACTGGGGTATTAATCTAGTGATGTTCATATGTGACAACTTCCAATCCTGTTTAATGCCTCTATTCTCTTCTCATGGGAATGTTTTTACATACCCTGAAGCCATTAAAACTCTGCATTCTTTACTTCTTAGACTCTTGCCTACATTTTCTATTTATTTTACATTTTAGAATGAATGTTGGATTTTGACTTAGAACGTACCACAAGTAACCTCCTCCTCCTCTTCCTCCTTCTTTTTGCAATACTCAGTCATGGAGTGACAGCTATGTGTTTTCAATAGAAAGCGAGCACTTTTTTGTTAATAAACCCTTTCCTAATAGTTTGAAAGACACAACATTCTTCATCTGTTGAAATCTATTATGTGGTTCAATTTGCTAAAGAATATAAATGTATATTTATATTATATTTGAATATAAATGTACTCAGAAAAAGTTGAAAAGAATATAATGAAGTCATCTTTGTGAAAGTCACAAAAAGCATTCTGCTTCCCTCATTCCTGCTTGGAGCTCAGAAATGAGGCTAATGTTTCTCAGTCCAGCTTAGGTGGATGATGGGATTGAGATGGGAACCCACTTGCTTAAAGTCAGTTCTCGTACTTGTCAATCGGTTTTTAAAAATTTGGGTTCTCCCTGTGTTTGTAGGTCATGACACAGAAATCCCTTGACTCGATTTTGAAGATCATGGATGTTATTTGAAAGGCAAACAGTTAACACTCACCAGCCTGTCTCTGTGCACACACAAAAAACTAATAATCTGCATCCACAAACACTACAGTCCAGGGGACCTTCTGGGGCAGTTGTAGCTGAATATAAGTAATTCACAAGTATGTCTAGGGAGACAGACCTAGATGTTCCGGGTGGAGTTTGGCCCAGGAGCATGGACATTTCTCAGTCATTCTCAAGTACGATGCAGTCTGGTTCCTCCGCATAAGATATCACCCTCATGATTCTTTCCTGGTGCTCCCAATTCTGAATTCTACTCTTAGTCAACTGTTTTGGATACCAATACATTTGCTATTTCCAATACTACTTATGTATCGTACATAATTTTCATTTTTATCTTTAAAACTTGACAACTTTTACTGAGGCATCTAGCTTTCATTCTGATTTTGAAATTCATTAATGACTGTTATAGTTTGCTTTATTTGCTGCTGCACCTGACTTACTGTCTATTGGAATGTGATCGTCTCTTTAGTCTTCTCACTTTCCGTTTTAAGATTTTAACGTGCTCAGCAGAGCATTTTGCTTCATGGTCCCCTCTTCTATGAAGAAGGACTCTGTTTCATACATTTCCAGCACCATGTGTCCTGCACACTTCTGTCGGAAAAACGACAGCAATTTGCTAAAGAATATTGATTGATTTTGTGACTGAAGTAATACTCAGTTCCATTTTCAATATAAAATAAAGTTTGCAAACCTTCAATTAGACTAACGAGTTTAATTTGAGGTGTGATCATAGTTTATAGATATAATACTAACTCGACAGAAAAGAAATGATCAAATGAGATTGATGCATTTAGAAAATGAAAATTTGATCTATTTTTTGAGGAAGAAACATATATCACTCTGGTTCTCAGCGCTATGTGTTGTGAGGATTTATGCGAATCTGGCAAGAGTCTGACAACAGTAATGCTTGCTGTATCTCATTTGCTTTTTCTCCATCGAGGAGCAGATCCTTCCCTTCCAAATTATACTCCACGATTATTATACGGGGACTCACTTTTGACGGTGATAAAGTGAAAGTACAGAGAGTTTTCTGTGTGAACTTCTGATTGAGCCTGCATCGGTTATAGGACCTGGGTACTGGGACTCTGATCTTCATGCCTGTGCTGGAGTTTATATTTCCCTCATTCCGTGTTCCTATCCTTCAATGCAGCTTCCCCATTCTTCACCTTTGAACTTTTTAAAACTCCCTGTTGACTATGCACCCCGCTTAGGTGTCATGGGGCATGTGGTTGATAGGGGAAATCCAGCTATATAAAGTCCATGAAAGTGGTCTTCCACTGGTGATACTTATTTTGAGTTAAGGATGGTCCTCTTTCCCAGTGTCAGAAAAACGAAGACTTAGCTAGTGTTTTGGATGTTCACCTGAGAACCTGGGGGAGGTTTACTCTTAAAGCACAGTTAAAGCTTCATAATGACTATGCCGGTAGTTTCTCACGGTCACAGTTACCAAGACCCCGCCTCTAGAAGTGCATCACATTTTAATTTACCACCCCCCTCAAATACATGAGTTCAGTAGCTTATGATCCAGGTAAGCAGCTCACTGTTATGACTGTCTGAACATACCGCTCTAGATTTTGGTTGTCATTTTGATATGCCAATTCACTTCTGTTCTCTGATAGGTGCATCCAGGGACTCCTATCACATGTGCACCCATGGCTCACACTGCAGCATAAGGAGTGGGTTCCTGACTCAGAGAAGGAGGAGGCAGGCCAAGAGAGACAGAGCGCTGGTCAAAAGTGAAAATTAAGTGGCAGGGTTCCAGAGAGGGCCCAGAGTGCGTACATGGGCACCGAGTTGTGGTAATCTCCATGTCATTAGACATTATAGGGGGATGATTGATTACAAGAGCTGTCGCTGATCTATATTCTAGCAACCCTTATGCTTGTGCCCAGCATCCTCTAGAGGAAAACTGACAAACCAGTGCCCTGGCCTTTAAATGAAGAACATTCAATGGTTATTAGGTTCTCACAAGCCCTAAGCACTTGGATTGTTTGAGGAGCATTCGGGCAAGGAAGTATTTTCTGAAATTGTGTACTTTAAACTAGACTTTTTTCCTGTTTGTTGTAATATATCCTGATCTATGGGTTTCTCTTTTTTTCCCCTACAGAGCTGATAATGTTTTTGAATGACAACTTACAGCTTCTGTTAATCCTGCAAATGTATCATTAATATATATTGCAAAGTAATTGAATCTATTTGGGGAATAATCTGAGACTTATGGTGATAAAATATAACCTTATATTTTACAGATTGAATTGCTTGATTTTGCATGGTTTTTGAAGAGTGTACATACGTTTATATTATTCAATTGGCTCTTTCCAATTTTACTTACATTGTGTTTTGTGGGCTGGTTTTTATGTTAGGAGATAAAATGAGCAAAATTCATGCCAGTTTAAATGATATTTTTGTTAAATTCTGTTAAATGAGTAAGAAAATATAAGTTTATGGAAGATATAGCTTTCTATTTCTAAAAATACATGCATTATATAAAGAGTAAGAGTGAGGAGGAAACAATAAAATTAGCAAGATTCCCCCCTCCTCCCAGGTAGTAAGTGATAAATCAGTACACCTCATCACAGACACAGAGGAATGGCCCCGTTGAAAGGTCAATATTAGTGCTTGAGAAGTTGATTTTGTCACATCTCACCTATAAAGTCAGTGAAACTATGAGTCGTGTGTAAGTGGATACATCTGTACCAGTCATGAATAGCTGTCAGCTCACTTGGTGAGATACATCCACCATTAGCCATCAGGATTCCAAAATACACCTGCGATGTGCAGCTCAGCTATCACTATTTGTGATTTTCTAGAGTTATCAAGGCTTCCTATTATTTATACCTGATATAGACCAGAAACACATTCCTGAATGTGAATTATGTGCATATGCAAGTGCCCTATAGAGTTTAAAGCTGAAACCATCTTCCCTGATTCAGCATTAAGCAAGGACATTGCCATATGGGTTACACCTGAAACACTGGCACCAAACAAAGTGCACTCATCCAGGAGTGACTGTGGAGCTTCATTTTCCTATTGGCAGTCGCCCTGGGCAAGATAAGACATGATGCTGGAAAGAACACTGTGGCAGCTCCAGAGCACTCGCCTTCTGATTTACCTCCTCGCAGGTGTGCGTGCCCAGATGCAGTTAGTGCAGGCTGAGGCCGAGGTGAAGAAGCCAGGAGCGTAAGTGACAGTGTTCTGCATTCCTTCTGGTTACACCATCACCAGCTACAGTATGAATTGGGTGTGACAAGCACCAGAAAAAGACCTTCAGTGGATGGACCGGATCAACACTTACACTGGGAAGTCAACATATGCCCAGGGCTTCACACAGGGCTATGTCTTGTCCCTGGATGCCTCAGTCAGCACAGCTTATCTACAAATCAGCAGCCTGACATCTGTGGACACTTTGGTATGTAGCCTTTCCTCATCTCTCTGTGTTAATACTTTCATCTCAGTACTAAGAACTATGCAGTCTTCATGAAAGGCGGATTCACCGTTTCCAGAGACAGTGACAAGAACACAGTTTATCTTCATATAGACAGTTAGAAAATAGAAGACAAGTCCATCTAGTATTCTGCAAAAGCGTCTGAGGAAACCAGTGTGCTCGCAGCACAAAACACCCTGCAGGGAGAGGGCTGGGCAGCAGGCGGCGCTCAAGAACCACAGATCACAGGACACGCCCCAGGAGCAGGTGTAGATGCAGCTTCAGGACTGGGTTCCTGTTGGGGTCTGGAGATGCTTCTCCATCTCAGTTTTCTCCAAGGAATTTCTCTATTTTTATGCCATAGGAATATGATACTAATGTGTAGCAAATATGTAAAATCGGACCTATTGGATGTAGAATGTACAATAATGGAACTGAAATCTCAACAGAAGAAAGTGGGGGAAGAAGGAGCAAATAAAACTATTATTTTTATTTGTTAGTGTTATGCCTCATTTATTTTTATGTGCAAGTTGGCAGCAAATATTCAAGTAATGTTTGATGATAGTTGTATGGTTTGAATTTCCTTGAAGGCAGATGTAATCCTATCACGGACAGGACTGTGTGTCATGATGGGTTTAGCAAGATCCTTTCTGACAATGAATGCCATGCCATTCTCTTGACTGAGTTGTTCCCGGCAGAGTAAATCCTATGACTTTCTGATTCAAATTGGCCAATCCCAACCAGTCCATTTAAACTCACTGATGCCTAGAATACCGATCCTCATGCATTCCACTTTATTTTTTACCTCTCCCGATTTGCCTAAATTCATAGTATACAAATTCCAAGTTCTGACCTTCGGAAGACTTTTGCAGCTGGTTCTCTTCCCCTTGCTTAAGTCACGCCCCATCAGGAAATGAAGAGCCTGATGGCTCCACTCCCAGAGGCTCTACCCAAGTCGCATCATCATGGAAATCAAGCTGATTTCAAGAAATCAGCTCCTCTTCAGCCACATTTTGAGTGTCCTTGAACCTGAGGGCACATTCTCTGGCAGCATCTTCAATAATGTTCTACCTCCTTTGCATAGGCTTTCAGTATATGACAATGCTAAAAAGTTATGTATAAGGATTTAGCAGCTCCTTCCTCTGAAGAGGGGAGTGGGGTGCTTCTGCATTGTCTTCTCTTAGTCTGGAAGCTTTGCTAAGCTTTGCTCACTTTCGGTGGCCCTGCTGGCATGTGATATAACAGTGACATATTTTCCAGCATCATAGCAACACACAAGCCACCACTGAATGATGACCTGGCAGACAAGTGATGGGAATGTAACATTATTTCTTCAAAATATATCAAACAAATTCTGGCTGATATATATATTTTTTATTGCACATCACTCCTTTATTATACTGATCTGGAAAAAGGATTTAGTACAGGTGTCTTCAAACTGAGGACTGGGCCCAAGTAGCAGGGCTGAGCGACTGGACCAGGCCTCAATCTCAGCGAAGAGACATGTGGACACGATCAATAGGCATTTCACTGCCGCACAACAGAGAGGTTGGGAAGGATTCTACAGTACACAGCAGGATGGACTCCTTCCCGTAGCAGCCAGGGAGCCTACCCCACGGGCTGAGAGGAATGGCTTATTTTCTGATGGTCACACGGGGTCCTAGGATTTCAACTGTCACCAGAAACCCTAGAAGGGTTTGCATTTTGTCATACATAAACATGATTTTGTTTTCCTTTTTGTAAAATACAACACGTAAACAGTCAGAATTGATCCCAGCCTTCGGGGTCAGGGAGGAAGGGGAGGTAAGATCACCACGTGGAATGGCTCGAGTGCCCGGACCAACCTGACTGCAGGACAGTCCGGGGCCTGGAATCGCCTAGCTCGCCCTCCTGCTCGGTCATCCTCAATGTGGTTCCTCCCACCCCTAACTCGAGTCCGTCTGAGCAAACAATCCACTGGCATAACCACAGTCCCTGCCCTCTGGGAAGAGAGGCAAGGTTTCCCTGGGCCTGGCTGAGGAGCGCGCATGCCCCGGAGGTGCCACTCGGACTAGGACTGTACGAAGGGAGAGGGTGTGGGGAAATGGGAGCCACTGGTCCCCCAGCTGTGGCTACGTAAGGTGTGGTCAGTGGGACGTGTGCAGGGGAGCGGTGCAGAGGAGCGGGTGGGCAGGGAGGGTGGGTGTCCTGGGACAGCAGTCGGCAGGCATGCCTTCACTTCTTGGCCTTGCCCTGGGCGGCCACAGCTTCCATGGCTTTATGCACGGTCTCCTCGTCCCCCAGGAACTGCATGGCCTTGATGGGCTTCAAGTTCTTGTCCAACTCATAGACGATGGGGATGCCGGTGGGCAGGTTCAGCTCCATGATTGCCTCTTCAGAGAGCCCCTCCAGATGCTTCACAATGCCCCGGAGGCTGTTGCCATTGGCTGCAATCAGGACCCGCTTCCCTTCCTTTATCTGAGGAACGATTTCTTCGTTCCAGAAGGGCAGGGCTCTGGCAATGGTGTCCTTCAGACTCTCGCAGGAGAGCAGCTGGTCTTCAGTGAGGTCTGCATACCTGCGATCCTTGCTGATGTTGCTGTAGAAGGAGTGGTCCGGCTCCATGGGTGGCGGGGGGATGTCATAGGAACGCCTCCAGATCTTGACCTGGGCCTCGCCGTGCTTGGCGGTGGTTTCTGCCTTGTTGAGGCCAGTCAACCCCCCGTAGTGCCGTTCATTGAGGCGCCAGGTCCTCACTACAGGCAGCCACATCTGGTCGATGGCATCCAGCACCGTCCAGAGGGTCCGGATGGCTCTCTTCTGCACGGAGGTGAAGCAGATGTCAAACTCGTAGCCCGCATCTCGCAGTAGCCTGCCCGCCGCGCTTCGCCTCCTGGTGCCCCGCCGGGCTCAGGTCGGCGTCGCACCAGCCGCTGAAGCGGTTCTCCAGGTTCCAGGCGCTCTCACCGTGGCGGATCAGCACTAGCTGGTAGGCGGCCATGACTGCAGGCTCGGGATGCGGCGAAGACTCTCTGGCTGATATTTTAAACGCAATAAATAAGCACAGTAACAGCATAACTCGACCAATAGGGGGGTACTTCAATTCAACATTTTCAATTATGGACTTAATATTTAAGTAGAAGACCCATAATGACACCAAGAATTAAATAAGTAAACAAAAAAATGGGTCTAGCAAACTAGAATCAATGACTAATATATGGCATACTCCACCAAGAACAAAACACATTTATTCCTGCTAAGCTGGTCTTTATTTCAAAAATAAACTTAAGCATTAAAGGTATGGAAATAGTAACAGAAACATAGATGGTAATAGAAATTCAAATAAATGGTAGAGTGGTTAAAGATATAGACAGGGGGGGGGGAGACTCCGGATAGGGCAAGATATGATAAAATAACAATGTATAAATTACCAAGGGCACATGAGGGAGGGGGGAGCGGGGAGGGAGGGGAAAAGAAAAAGAGGACCTGATGCAAAGGGCTTAAATGGAGAGCAAATGCTTTGAGAATGATTGGGGCAGGGAATGTATGAATGTGCTTTATACAATTGATGTATGTATATGTATGGATTGTGATAAGAGTTGTATGAAGTCCCTAATAAAATGTAAAAAAAGAAAAGAGGAGAAAAAATGATTAGGGCAAAGACTGTACAGATGTGCTTTATACAATTGATGTATGTATATGTATGAACTGTGGTAAGAATTGTATGAGCCCCAATAAATTGTTTAAAAAATTTAAAAATTAAGATATAGACAGGATATATAGAGAAAAATAGGTGATAGCTAAATCGATTGTTCAGTAGATTGGTAGATCAACTAATAGATTTATGATTGATAGACAGCAGAGAGGAAAAATGTATAGATGTGTATGTGTGTGTGTGTGTGTGAGAGAGAGAGAGAGAGAGAGAGAGAGAGTCATTCATAGACTCCAGTGTCATTCAGGTCCAAACACTCTGAACATTTCCCTGGATAAATGTCACCCCTTTTACCTCAAAATTTTGATTATTCTATAGTAAGTGTATCTCCCTAGGACTATTGCTCCCTTTTAGATCCGTCTCTTGTTTGACTAGTTTTTCCAAGGGGTGAGTTCAGGCCCAGTCTTGAAGTTAGCCTGTCAGCCATAGTCTCAGAGCTTCCAAGAGCCTGTCCAATGAATAAGCCTATTCTTTTTATTTTAAATGTTTGTGTTTTGTTTCACTTTTGCCCACTCAAACCAAGATCTTCTAATGCTCTCATTTCCAAAGAAGTTGACAGAGCAGGGAACCATCTATTTCTTCTGGTCTTCGAGTTCTGGAGACTCATCTCTACGTTTCTTTACAGCATTGGACTACTTGTTTCCATGTGTCTTCAATTATCGTCACTGTGGAAAGGGAGAAACAAATAGCTGTGTCTCACATGGTTTAAGGGCCCCTGTCACTGCTCTCAAAACCCAGATGTAGAACATTGTCTTTGTGGGCTGTTATGCCAGTGCTTCTTGGTGTCCCCAGACTCCAAAGTCTCCTCAGTGACAGAAAATAAGTTAGCACCGTGTTTGTTTTCTTTAGTTTAGATCAACATAAATCAGAGAAAAATTTAGGGACAGATTATGAAATTGATGATGGTGAAATGTTCCCCATGTTGGACTTTGAACTTCTCTTCTGAACAGAGCTACACTGTCAGTGAGACAGTGACAAGGGCCAGGTTGACCATGAGTGTTCAGAGTGACACACTCATCTTTGGCTTTAATCTGCACAGATTTGTCTGACACTCCGAGTAAAGCTGACATTCCCTGAGATTTGTTTCCACTCCTCAGGCAGCAGGAAGCACAGGGCAGACCTGGGCACTAGGATGCACTTCATAGTCTAGTGAGAAAGGGCCATCTTGGAAATGACATTCTTCAAAGTTTTCACTAAGGAGACAGAGGTACTTTTTATTTTGAAAGGAAATCCCCAGACAGTAAGGAAGGATCATCTGTGAGGGCCCCCGGATCTTTGGGCTGCAGATTCCACAGAGTTTCAAACAACTTTCCCCAAGTGTGGACTGAGAGATGCACTGAGTGGAGAGTCACAGTTCAATAGAGCCCGGGGTTAAGGTGTCAGTGTGTGTGTGTGTGAGTGTGTGTGTGTGTGTGTGTGTTTTGAGTGATGTTACTAGGATCAGGTTCTGTTCCTCCCAGCAATCTCAAGACCTGCACCTCCCACTGCCTTGGGTTTCCTGGGCTATATGGCTGGAGGAGTCTGACATGGAGGGCAGGGAAAAAATTTGCAATGCAGAGTGGAAGACATCCAGTTTAGACGCACAGGCTACCTCCACAGGGGAAACTCCCTCATCACCCAGCTGGGGGCCTCAGTGTGATTCCTTTCCACCCGCCTTGCAAGATGGGCTCTGCCACCCTAGCTCTCCTCATTGCTCTTCTGCCAGGTCAGGATGGCCACAGGGTTTGAGAATGGGATGGGACTGGAGGTGAGGAGGGACTCTCTGAATCCTCTATCCGCAGGTGCCTGTGCTCAGCAGCAGCTGGTTCAGAGGTGACCAGGCCTAGAGAATCTTTGAGGATCTCCTGTAGGACATCTGGGTCCAGCTTTACCAGCTACTGTTTGCACTGGATTAGTCAAACTCCTGGTAAAAGCTTGGAATGGATAATAAGGATTGATCCTAGTGACTCTGATCTCAGGTACAACCCATCCTTCCAAGGAAAAGTCACCATGTACAAAGACAACCCCATTAGCACCATGTCCCTGCAGTGGAGCAGCCTGAAGGACTCGGACACAGCCATGTATTACTGTGCAAGAGACACAGTGAGAGAACCCCTTCCCTGAGAGGGGCAGAAACCCTCCGCCTGATTCAGCTGCAGAGCAGGAGTCTCAGAGGAAGCTCTCAGTTCAGCAACAGAGGACACAGTGTCTGCTGTCTCCTAGAGAGTGAGAACATGAGATCATGTCACAGGTCACTGACATCACAGGGAGCCATTTCCCCACGTGGGGCCACTGATGCCTCTTACTGGATTGTATTTCCCCGGGGCAGCCCTGTCTGTGACAGCTGAATAACAACAGTGCTGTAGAGCAGATGAGGTAAGGTTTCTTAATGAAATTCCCAGAGTTCAGCCCATACTGCTCTTGAAGAATGAGCAGGTGCTTGGCCTTATAGAAAATCCTGAGCTCAAATTTCCTGGCCTTTTTCTCACCAAGGCCATTCCCAGTATTATTAAAACGTCTTCCTGATAAGTAGCCAGAATCACCACGTGTGTTCATTTCTTTGCTCTCTAACCTGATTCATTGTCTGCATTCAACTTGATTCGGAAAGTAGCTTGGTAAAACTGTCCTGGTGGAGTGGTGGCATTAGCAAATTGGTCATGGATCCCAGATCGTATACCAGTGAGTTCCACTCATAGGGAAATACTTGGTATAGTTCCTGGTTAAAAGTGACCTCTTCAGGAGTAGACTCCGGAGCCTGCTGAGCCAGGATGAATTTAGTTCAGAAATGTCTATCCCTTTCCTACCCCTCTTTCTCCTGAAGGTGCTGGTTGTACCATGAGGTCAGTGTCAGGGAAAGGGTATTTTGAATTGATTGTATTTATAGGTAGATCTGTAGAGATAATAATATGCACCAAAAATCAAGTCACAGCATAATAGGTAATGAGTGAGAACACAGTTATGACAACAAAAAAGGAAACCAATTACCCATAGAAGAATAAATTAATTAAAAGAAAAAAATTTTAAAAAGAAAGAAAAACCTGTAAATAGATCTAGGTCTGATTTTTTATCTCTAGATGTGTCTTTCAGTCAGGTTCAATGGGGTACCATGCTTTGGCCCCAGAGTCTGTCCTTTGTACTCCCCCAGGGGGTCCCTGCTCTGCTCCCACAGTTGCTCTGACGCACGTGTTTAGGGGTTTGCCTCGGTGTCACAGGATCAGTCTGGGCCACTGCCAGCCCTGAGTCCCAGTGTTGTCCCCCTTAGGGCCCTGGGCCATCAAGGGATGGTGTGTCTCAAAGTGGGATCAGTCATATTGTCGACTCTGTCCATTGGCTGTTCAGAGCGGGAATGTCGTACTCCAGGTCTGATGGGCCAGGCTGTGCTCCACTCTCTCTTCCTCCCCCTTCTTTGCTCCCCTTTGCTCTGATCAAAAATGCCCCTCCCCTAGCTGCAGCTTCAGTGCCATCCTCTCAAGTAAATTCTTCTGGGGTGAGGGGCAGTTGTCCACGTGGATGGTATGGGGTCTGAGCCCTCAGGCCCCTCCACTGCCTCCCTACTCCTTTAGGCACACTGCATTCGTCTGGCACTGCCTTTATATCTGGTCCCTCTTTCCCTGTGGAGCCACAAACAATACCCTCCCCTAGGGTGGGTCAGTGCCCTATTTCCCCATCACATCTTTTTTTTCCCTTTTCCCTTTCCTCCCTCCACCCCCATTTTAGTTGGCTACCATATGTACCCCTGCATTTGGTCAGGCCCTTGCCATACAACCTGGACCTTACCCCCGGAGTGTTTGTATTCAGTAGCTTTTTCCCTGTGCCTCTTTTGCACTTACCTTTCTGTTCTCATATATACATAAACTTTTTAATTAATTTATATATATATAAATTAATATATATATATATATATATATATATATATATATAAACTTACCTTAGCGGACTTATATTATACTTGTCCTTTTGTGCTTGGCTTACTTCACTTAGGATAATTTCCTCCAGTTCTTCCCATGTGTTGATATGCTTCATGTGTTCATCACCGCTTTTTAGCGATGCATAGTACTCCATTTTATGTATGTACCACAGTTTTTTAATCCATTTGTCTGTTGATGGAAATTTGGGTTGTTTCCAACTCCTTGAGATTGTAAACTGTGCCGCAATGAACACTGGAGCACCAATGTCTGGCCGTGGTTTGTTTCCTGCCTCTTCGGGGTATATGCCCAATAGGGGGATTGCTGGGTCATATGGTAACTCAGTTTCTGTTTGAGAAATCGCCAAATCGATTTCCATAGTGGCTATACATACCTACAGGTCCACCAGCAGTGGATGAGAGTTCCTATCTCACCATAGCCCCTTCAACACTTACTGCTTTCTGATTTTTTGAATTGGGCTATCTTTGAGGGTGTTAGGTGGTATCTCACAGTTGTTTTGATTTGCATTTCTCTTATGGCTAATGATCGGGAACATTTTCTCATATGTTTATTGGACATTCGGTTTTCAGACTGTAAAACTTCTGTTCAGGTCCTTTGCCCGCCTCCTCAGTGGACAATTAGTTTTTCTCTTACTGAAAGCTTGAAAAGTATTGTAGATTTTAGTAATAAGGCCATTGTCTGATGTGCTGTTCCTAAAGATGTTTTCCCAGTCGGTGGACTCTCTTATTACTCTCTTGGTGAATTCTTTCGATGTACACAGGTGTCTTATCTTTAGTATATCCCACTTGTCTATTTGTGACTCCTCTTGTATTTCCCTTTGATGCGTTGCCCTTATGTCCTCTATCATTTCATCTTTTTTCTGAATTGATTCCTTCATATCCTTTATGACTTTAAGCAGCATTTTGAAAATTTCTTTTTGTGGCAGGTTACTATCTGCTTCTATGCACATCGTATGTTCGTGACTTCTTCCCTCGTTGTTTTCTGTTTTACCTGCTTTTTCGTTGAAGCTGTTATAACTGGTTGCTGTTTACGTGTTGTTTTATAGGAGCCTGGAACCATCTTCCTGAGTCGAAGATCCCTGAGCTCTCTCTTGGGGGATTTGTATGAGTACTTCTATGAACTACCTGCCGGTAGGTGTTCTGAGAAGTCAGGCTATCGCTATATCTCCCTGTGGTTTCACCCTTATCCTAACCGTCCAGAATTCCGTTACTTGAAATGTGTGTTGGATATTCCTCTCATGTGACACTGGTCGGATTGTTGTGGGCCCACGATGGCGTCACGTCCCTGGCCGATCTCTAAGTATGCTTCCCAGTTATTGGAGCACCTCGGCTGTCCTGTGATGTTTTTCTCTGAAACTGTAGTGCTGAGGATGGTGTACCCTCCTTAGTGTGGAGCTCTGTAGCTGGCAGGGGAATTAACGTAGACAGAGAGATCGCCTTGGAGGTTGGGTGGATGTTCCCGCAGTAGCGTGAAGCCCCACACGTGGTGGTTAGGCGTTTCCCCCCATCACTTGTAAGGCCTCAGGATTTAGGGTGGGATGTCCCCACTTTTTGTAGGGAAGAACCCTCTGCTGCTTGGTGTATGGGAGAGGTCTGGGTTGAATTCCCCAGCTGCTTGCCAAGCCAATAAATGCGGGTAAGAGCTGCCCCTGTTGTGCCTTCAGAGTTGCCCTAGGCAGATGGGAGTGGCCTGGAGGCCCCTAGTGTCTTGTGACAGGAAAGAATGAATGGGAGGAAAAAGAGAGGAAGAGGAAGACACAGACTGTGGCAATAATGCCAAGTAAACTGACCCTCACTCACAACTGAAATGCATAGAGTAAACAAAGGTGAAAACAGTAGATCCAGCTTATTAGGGGTGGTTGTTCACATCTCGGCCAATTGGAATTAAATTTGCTCCCTGGACTCCCGACTTTCTGCCTATTTTCTCCCACACCGCGATCTTCCTAAGGTAACAATATATGTTTTCTACTTTAAATTATGGCTACCCACCACCACTCCCCTGGATGTGGGCTCAAGGCAGCCAACCACGCGGAAAGCTCTGGAGTGGGGTCCCCCTTGTGCCTGGGATTCTATCCCTTCTCGGGCATCTGCCTGCAGAAATCGCTTCTCCCGGCAAGGGCACAGCCGGCGCCTGTGGGCTTGCCAAAGCTAGAGCACTTTAAAGTGTCCCTGGCTTGCTTTGTGAGTGGAAATTCAACACAAAAAGGGGTTCAGGAGAAACCCTGGCATCCTACTTCTAATTTCAGAACTCAACCTCCCCGCTTCCTTTGCCTTACCTCCCAATTTTCTGGTTTGTCTGCAGGAGTTCCGGATGGATGAGTCCTGTCTGGTCGCCATTTTCTCCCCTTCCCTAAAATGTAGTTTTCAATAGTTTTTGGAGATTAAATTTGATCTGATATATGATTACTAATTACCCATAACTGTGTTCTGTGTTAACTCTTTTGATGCAGAATTTTTTTTTTTTTTGGGGGGGGGGAGATTCCTGTAGAGAAATCTTATTAACAATCAGAGAGAGAGAGATTTCAACACACTAGCCTCCATATCTGGCTCTATGGTACTTCTTTGTTGACTTGCCAACCTGAAAAATGGTTTTTAAATACTTAGGTGGAAGAATTAATAACATTGGTAGTAGAAAGAGTTGCTGGAAAATATCATCCCAAGTAATTGCATAGATTCTGACATGCTCAGTCTAACTCTCTACCTGGGCTCCCATTCCTTACTATATTTCCTCGAGAGAGATTATATATATGTTTGTTTGTTTTTTATGGGACCAGAAGCCAATGTCCGTCCTCATGTAACTATTCCCTGCTTTTATGGGGTGTAGTACACCGTGACCTGACCTATATGAGTAGAAATCTCTTTTTTCTATAAAGGGGAACAAGCTCTTTTACGTAGAGATGCTGGACTTTAGACCATGAGTCATTCACAGGTAGGAGTCAGTAACCCAGGTCCTTCAGGACTAGACCAGTTCTTTCAGAAAATCCACTAAGAGCCACACGGGGTAATTCTTGGTTAATATGAAAGAAAAGAAAAGAGAGGTGAGGAATGGCCGGGAAACTGTGAAAGTCACACCTGTCAAAAAACAATACAAAAAGCATTAATTATTCTATGATTCTTCTATTTCATTCTTATATATTTTTAAATGTAAGCTTTCTTATAAAAACACTCGAGAATGGGTTATATTATCTAACCAGCTGGAATGAAATAATAAAGAGTGAGATTTGCAAACAGGCACACATTCAGACATACACAATTTAGGAAATGTGGCTCAAATGGATCCTACTGTTCTTTCTTGATGAGGACTTTAAAATATCATTTTATTGGGGCTCAGACAACTTTTTTATCATTTTATTGGGGGGGGTTATACAACTCTTATCACAATCCCTGCATACAACAATTGTGTAAAGCACATTTGTACATTTGTTGCCTTCATCAGTCTCAAAACAACTTCTTTCCACTTGGGCTCTTGGAATCAGCTCCTCCTTTTTTCCCCTCCTTCCCCATTCCCTCCTCCCTCATGAAGCCTTGATAATTTATAAATTGTTATTTTATCATATTTTACACTGCCCAACTTCTTCCTTCACCCACTTTGCTGTTGTCCAACCCCCAGAGAGGAGGTTATATGTAGATCCTTGTAATCAGATCCCCTTTTCTACCCCACCTTCCTTTATCCTCCACCCTCCCATCGCCACTCTCAGCACTGGTCCTGAGGGGTTCATGTGTCCTGGATTCCCTTCCCTGTATTTCCAGTTCCTATCTGCACCACTGTACATCCTCTCGTCTAACCAGGTTTGCAAGGTACGATTGGGATCATGATATTGGGGGTTGGGGGAGTGGAGAAGGCATTTAGGAACTAGAGGATAGTTGAGTGTTTCATCGATACTACACTACACCCTGAGTGACTCCTCCCCGCTACCCCTCTACAAAGGGATGTCCAGTTGCCTACAGATGGGCATTGGATCCCCAACCCACACTCCCCCTCATTCACTATTGTCGCGCGCTCAGTCTCGCCAGCAAGGACGCGCCACAACAGGATTCTTCCACAGGCGTTTAATGCGGGTTCGATTTGCAGATGCGGAAAAAGACCCCGAAGCCCCAAACTACTGCTGCTTATATGCGCTCTATGGGGACGTGCTGTGCATTGATTGGTGCGTTCGCCAGAACCCTTATTAGCATACTCCAGGGTGGAGTTATGACTATGTCATCTAAGCAGTGCGCATGCTCTAAGTGGTTGTTTACCATTTAACTGGGCCACTGCCCTGACTGCCTGGCGCCATCTTGTAATGGCGGCGAGAGCTGCGGCTTCCCACACACTATGATATGACTTTTTTGTACTTTGATGCTTGATTCCTGATCCCTTTGACGCCCCGTGATCACACAGGCTGGTATGCTTCTTCCATGTGGGCTTTGTTGCTTCTGAGCTAGATGGCTGCTTGTTTACTTTCAAGTCTTTAAGACCCCAGGTGCCGTATCTTTTGATAGCCAGGCACAATCAGTTGTCTTCACTACATTTGTTTATGCACCCGTTTTGTCTTCAATGATTGTGTCGGGAAGGTGAGCATCATGGAATGCCAGTTTTATAGAACAATGTATGCTCTTTGCCTGTTACTTCTTTCCTCTATTTCCTTTTGCTTTCCTCTTGTCCCACTAATCATGCTCAACCTTTATTAGGGTTTCAGTAATTCCTCTCAGTGACATTGCCCTTGATCACTCCCTACCAGTCCTCCCACCCCCTTCTTACCACTGGTTTTGAATCACTTGTAGTTCCCTTGTCCCTGGGTTGGTTAAAACCACTTCCCTTCCCCCACCTCCCACTCTCCCGTGTCCCCCCGAAACCACCATTCCCGTAATTTTCTCCTCCACATTGTTTACCTAGCCTATCTTATCTAGATAGACCTGCAGAGATAATGATATGCACATAAAATCTCTACAGCGCCAAAGTGACAGGGAAAAAAAGCAACAATGGCAGCAGCAGTAACAACAAACATAGCAAATGACATACAAAATCTATAAGAAGAAAAAAAGAAAGAAAAGCTTGTAAATAGTTCAAAGTCTGTTTGTTGACCTTTAGGAGTGTTTTCCGGTCAAGTCTGATTGGGTGCCACACCCTGGCCCCAAAGTCTTTTTTTGAAACTCCCTCGGGACTTCCTTATTCTGCTCCAGTTGCTGTACTATTGCACGCCTTGAGTGTTTTGCCTTGGTGTGGAGGGGACAGCTCAGTCACACATTCCATAGTGTGTCTCCAGTGTTGTCCCTTGTAGGGCTATAGGTCAACACAGGATACCGAATCCCATAGTGGGGCCGTCCATATGGTTCTCTCTGTGCATTGGCTGCTCTAAGTGGGGCTATTGTCCTCTGAGCTTGGTGAGCTAGGGTGTGCTCCACTCCCTTCCTCCCGGTTCATTCACTTCCACTTCCTTCTTGGTATGGTAGGTTGGTTCCTTTCCCTCACCAGATGGTCTATTGTCATTCTCTGTGGCACACCCTTCCATGGTGGGAGTCAGGATGATTCTGGTTATGGTTGGGAATATAGTCCAGTCTTTTAATGGATTCCTCTGTGTGTTGTGTTGCCTTCCTGGTTTGGCGCATCATGGTGGGGTCTGTATGCACATTCCAATTTTGTGGGGACACAACCAATACTCTCCCCCTGGGTGGATTAGTGTCCTGTTCCCTCCATATCAGCATGTCAGTTTATCCCCATCCTGGGCCTCCTTCCTCATTCCCCCTTTCCCCTTCTTTATGTTGGACTCACATATACCTCCTTGGGTGTGGTCTGGCCTACACCCAACTACCTATGCTTCTACACGTTTATTGCGAGATAAGTATTATTCTTCTATTCCTGCCCTGATGATTGTACTTACCACGGGGGACTCGTGTTATACCTGTCCCTTTGAGATTGGCTTACCTCATTTAACATGATTCCTTCCAACTCTTTCCGACGTGTTTCATGTGATCGTCCATGCTTTTCAGTCTTACATAGTACTCCATTGTGTGTATGTGCCACAGTTTACTAATCCATTCATCTATCGATGGAAACTTAGGCTGTTTCCAAGTCTTTGTGTTTGTGAATTGCACTGCAATAAACATTGGAGCGCAGATGACTGGTCGTGTTTTAATTGTTACCTCTTCTGGATATATGCCCAGTAGAGTAATAACTGGGTCATAGGTAGAACAATTTAAATTTTCTTTAAGTATCTCCAGATTGCTTTCTAGATTAGCTGTATAAATCGATATGACCAACAGCAGTGGAGGAGGGTTCCTACTTCACCACAAGCCCTCCAACACTTGTTGCTCTTTGATTTGCTGATTTGGGCTAGACTCAGGGGTGTTAAGTGGTATCTCATGGTTGTTTTCATTTGCATTTCTCTTATGGCTAATGATCGGAACACTTTCTCATATGCTTGTTGGCCATATGGATCTCCTCCCTAGTGAAAGTTCTTTTCAGTTCTTTTGCCCACTTCCTTAGGGGGAAAAATGTTTTCCTCTTTTTGCAGGCCATGAGTGTGTTAGGGTTCTCTAGAGAGACAAAACCAGATTGTTAATTATATATATGTGTATTTATACAGATAGATGGATACATAACACAAGAAATAAACAGTTAAGTTATAAAGCAGCACAAATGACTCAGTGCGACTCACTTCCATGAGACAGTTGTGAGACACTGGCAGTCCTTCCAGTCTTGTAGAACAATTCAGGCTATCCAGGCACAGGCAGCAAACAGGAAGGGAGGGCCCCAACAGTCAGCCAGATTACAGGGTCTGACAGTCCCCAGCTCAAGAAATGTAAATTCCAATTGTGTGGTGAATCAGGTCTTAAAGGAACCTCAAATAACAGCGACAGTCCATGCGTTAGGTGTCCCACAGGTAGTGTAGCTTGTAAATTGAGGCACAGAACAAAGAAGGCAACCGCACACTGGTCCAATGATGAAAGACAAGAGACCTGAGAACTAGAAAGGCGAGGCTCACCGAGCCATTTATCCCTCATGTGTTTATTGGCCAGGTTGGCACAATAAACTAACTAAATTAATGAGGGTGTTATAGATTTTAGTAATAAGCCCTTTGTCCAATGTGTCATTACTAAAAACCTCTCCCAGTCTGTGGGTTTTCTTGGCACCCTCTTGGTGACGTTATTTGAGGTTCACAGGCGTTTTGTTATTAAATCCCATCTGTTGATTTCCAGTTCACCTGTGTGTGTACCCTTCCCTATTGCAATGAGCCTATGAATTCCCTGGGCCAGTGCTCTTAGGTTTGTCCCGATTCCCTCTTGGATTGTCCTGATGGTTTGGGGTTTAACTTCTAAGTCTGTGATCCACTTTGAGTTTATTCTTTTGCATGGGGTGAAGCAAACGCCTGGTTTCATTTTTTTACATGTGGAGATCCAGTTTCTACTATGATTGTTTAATCCCTGATTACATTTTTCATGTTTAATAGTTTGATGAAATTCACTGCACCATTGTTGGGTGCGTAAATATCCAATATACCAACTCATTGTTGGTTTACTAAGCCTTTGAGCATTATGCAGTGTCCCTCCTTGTCTCTTTTTTTTAAAAAAAACATTTTATTGGGGGCTTGTACAATTCTTATCACAATCCATACATACATCCATTGTGTCAAGCACATATGTACATTTGTTGCCATCATAATTCTCCTTCACATTTGCCTTCTACTCCTTGTCTCTTTTAATAGTCTGAACCTTGAGGTCCTTTTTGTGAGAGATTAAGTTAGCCACCTCTGTTTTTCTTAAGTTGCCATTTTCTTGGTATACTTTCCACCAGCCTTTTATTCTTAGCTTATTTTTGTCGGTGTGCTTAAATTGTGCCTTGCAGGTAACAGACTGATGGATTGTTTTCCAGGCCAGTCCTCCATCCTTTTTATTTTAATGTATGAAATTGAGTCCATTGGAGTTCAGTATGGATTCATAGTTGTCATACCATCTTGTGTTTTGGGTGTTCTCCTATCTCCCTTCATATCAGTGTGCTGTTTGTGTGGGGAGTTTCTATTTTGTCTTCTTTTCCCTCTGAGACTCTGCTGTCCTGGTAAGTGTTGCTGGCACATTGGTTTCTAGATGGAGATGGGCTACATGGTTGTCTCCTGTTTGTTCTTGGTGGAGGTTAATCCTCTGGCCATAATGTCAGCCAGTACCTTCCACAAGGTCGTGTGTCTTGCAGTATATGTGAGTCTTTCATTGTCCTGGAAGACCCTTATCTCACCATCTATCTTAATAGTTAATTAGCAGGACAAAGGATTTGGGGGAGGTGTTTTTTTCTTTCAGCTTTTCGAAGATGCTGCTCCACTCTACTCTTCACGGTATCTGCTGATAGGTTTGAGCATGTTCTAGCTGAGCTCCTTTGTATGTGATTGTCTTCCTTTTTCCTGCTGCTCGTGAAATTTTCTCTTTCTCCTCGATATTGGATATTTTTACTATTATATGCCTTGGCGTGTTCTTCTTGGGGTATAATCTAGCTGGTATCTTTTCTGCTTCCTTTGTGAGCGCCTGGTTCTCACTCGTTAGGGTGGGAAAGTTATCTTCCAGAAACTCCTTCGCTATCTTGGCTGTTGACTTGTGTAGTGTGTTGTGATCAGGTAGACCAATTCATGGAATATTATTCCTCTTCATAGCATCTGTCATTGATCTCAGGTTATCTTCTACTTCTTTAATTTTCCTATTTGTCTTTCCCACATGCTTAGGTCAGTTTGAGTGTCCTTGAGATCACTGATACAGTACTCTGCCTCCTCAAACCTAATGGTAAATTCAATGACCTCATGTGTGGCTTCTTCTACCTCCTCTGTTATTTCCTGGAATTCCCTTTGGTGTGAACTTCATCCCCTCTATTGTGAACTTCTTCCCTCTGTTGTGGACTGCATCCCCTCTATTGTGGACTTCATCTCTTCTATCATTACATCCTTATAGTGCGTTGCTCCCCTCAGCTCTTGTATTACTGGGATCAGACTTCTGAAGATTTCCTTCTGTGACAGATCCGTGTCTGATTCTTCTATGAGAGACATTAGCTCTGCTACTCTTGTCTCTGTTTTGTTATTGTTGTTGTTGGGAGTGATGTGGTCTGATTTTTCCTGGATCCTTTTTTAGGATACCAGAGGACCCTTCTCTGCGTTGCTATTAAGGATTCTTTCAGAGGGCTTCATATGACCTACTATAGCAATGGGTTAGACTGCCGTGTACACAGAGTTCCTCAATGGCTTTGTGGCCAACAGTGGTGAGAAGTTTCAGTGACTGGAGTGGGGACTGCAGCCGCTGTTTTCATCAATCATGTTGGGAAGGTGAGCATCATGGAATGCCAATTTAATAGAACAAAATATTCTTGC
Source organism: Tenrec ecaudatus (assembly GCF_050624435.1). NCBI lineage: Eukaryota > Metazoa > Chordata > Mammalia > Afrosoricida > Tenrecidae > Tenrec > Tenrec ecaudatus. The sequence goes on from NC_134542.1 coordinate 123,274,749, forward strand.
ATTGAGGGAGCACTTGAGTGGAGGCCCAATGTCCATCTGCTACCTTAATACTAAACCTATTGAGACAGTTAAAGCTTATTGTGGCAACCTGGCCAAAAAACATATGTGGAGTTAATTAAAAGGCAGAGAGATAAATGCTTGGTGAGCCTTGTCTTTCTAGTTCTCTTGCTTTGTGATAGTCAGAGAGGGTGCAACTGCCTTAGCCAGTTCCCTGCTCCAGATGGCAAGGCTCACTTCCTGCAAGCCACCCAAGAAGAAGCCACGTGGATCTACCCCAATGCAGCACTGGGTGCTGGAGCACCCGTGTGGAGACCCCTGCCAGCGCTGAGATGTTTATACATTCACTGACTTGGTTTTCCTTCTGCAGTCAGCGTCATTGTGTCTGTTTTGTGAGATAGAGGAGGACTGTGTGGATTGGTGTCAGGCATATGGGTTCATGTTGGACTTGTGGGCTTGGGTAGCAGTGGGTTGGGAAGCTTTCTTGATATGCACATAACCTTTATATAAAACTCTCGCTTATACATGAATTTCTGTGGATTTGTTTCTCTAATGTACCCAGACTATCACATTACAATGCCTTGGGAGTGGGCTACTGGAGAAACAAATCATAAGATGGAGAGTAGATGTTTGTTTGCCCTCGCCATCATGGTAGTTTTTCCTCTTTGTCTAGCCAGAGGTCAGATAAAGCCACACTGTTTACTCGGTTGTTTTCTGGGGAAAATAAGGGAAATATGAAAATAGAAAGCTTGTACGCCCACTTACTTTCAGCGATTAAAACTTGGTCTTCAGATGGGTTTAGGCCATGCGTGCAAAGAAAGCTTTGAAAATATATGCCCCACACAGTGTTTAGGAGTATTCGAGAACCAATGTTCTTTGTCAGAAACTGGAAAACATCTGGAGTCATGAAGAAAAATCCTCTCTGGGACTGAACGTTAAAGGCAGTCTGTGGGCAGGCTTGCTAGGAGACCACCTGGATCTACTTGTTGAGTGGAAGCAGGAGATAATGCAGTAATAAAGAGATGGGTTGAGTTTGGAAACTGACACCTGTGGACTTGGTTTACAGGAAAGAGAAAATAAGGGCAGTTTGATTGGTCTAAAGTTCATGACCAATATGAGGGGGCTAGCTAGACATGCTGAGTATTGGTGAGAGACCATGGTCTAAAGGCAAGGCAACCAATGGGCACCCTGTGGAGGCTAAGGAGGCAGCCTACATTGACCAGAACTCGAACAGATGGAGAATTTTGAGCCTGTGAACTGGTGTACATTTGACTTTACTTATGGATGCAGACTTAACAAGGTTCCAACCAGAATGAAGACTCTTCATATAGAAAAATGTGACTGTCTCCTCAGAGCACTGGGTTGATGTAAGTGGGCAGTATATAAATTCGATACCCAAAATGGGGGGAATAAAGGCATAAAGTAGTTGGCTTACAAACTTTTATAGGTGGGGGAAAAGATTCACAGGATTATAGGATTAAGGTGTAGGTATTATTTAATTGCAATTGTGAAGCTAAAGAATTATGTACAGGTGCCACATTGGCAAGAGGTTGACTGAGACAGTTTATTATGCCAACATGACTGATGTGGGGTCAATTGAAGGATGGAGAAATAAATGGCTCACTGAGCCTCACCTTTTTAGTTCACAGGTCTCTTGCTTTGTGATGGCTGGACCAGGGTGCAGCTGCCTTAGCCAGTTCTCTGCTCCAGCTGGCAAAGCTGAATGTTGCAAAACATCCCCAAGGAGAAGCTACATGGACCTACCCTGATGCAGCCCTGGGTGTTGGAGTAGCAGTGCGGAGACCCCTGCCAGCGCCGAGATGCTTACACATTCACTGATTTGGCTTTCCTTCTGCAGGTGGCGTCATTGGGTGTAGTTGTGAGATGGAGGAGGAATTTATGGATTGGTGTTACATATGGATTAATGTTGGGTCTTGTGGGCTTGGGTAGCAGTGGGTTGGGATGTTTTCTTGATGTGCACTTAACCGTTATATAAAACTCTTTTACAGGAGTTTCTGTGGATTTCTCTAAAGTACCCACATTAACACACCTATAAATAGATGCACATATTTATTTCTCCATCATCTATATTTAACTGGTACATCCCTTTATTTAGACCTCTATAAATGCCCCTTGCTTCCTCGTTCTTTCCTCTATTTTACTTTCCTCTGGTCCCACTCTCGTGCTCAGCCTTCATTTGGGTTTCAGTAATTCTTCTCGGTTACACTGCCCTTCATCAAGCCCTACCAGGCCTCTTACAACCTTCGCACCAGTGAATTTTGATCACTTATTTTTACCTTGTTCCTGAGTTTAACACCACTTCCTTTCCTCCACCTCCCTCTCTCCCTTGCCCAGCCAACACCCCCTGTACTGTTGGTCCCATTGTTTTCTCCTTCAGATTGTTTATCCAGCCTATCTTATCTAGACTGACCTGCAGAGATAGTAATATGCACAAAAAAGAAGACAGAGCAAAGCAAAGCAACAAAAGAAAACAATAACAAAAAGAATGATGGAAACAAAGAAAAGCCTGAAAATAGTTCAAGGTCTGTTTCTTGACCTTTAGGAGTGTTTTCCGGTAGAGTCTGATGGGGTTCCACACCATGGTCCCAAAGTCGTATTTTGATATTCCCTCAGGAGTTCCTTGTTCGGTCCCATTGCTGTTCTGTTGCACACCCTTAGTGTTTTACTTCAGTGTGTTGAATTCAGATTGGGCACAATTTAGGGGGAATGACTTTCACGATTTGCTGTCCTTTTTTAAAAAGGTGTTTAACGCTTAGTGAAGAAAAAAAAAGTAATATTTCACTTCTTGTGAAATATTTTCAGTTAGGGGCTGTTAAACCAGCTACAAAAAAAAAATAGGAGGTACACGCTCCCTGACTCAAATCTTACAATTAGGCCATAAACACAGTCACCAAGTCAATTCCAATAGAAGCTGTATTTCAGGTGGTCAATACCCTACTCACCATGCTACCAAGGTTTTGATATGCTTATAGAAATGAAACAAAACCAAAGCAGTCTAGTATTGTTTGAGATTCCATGAGGGTGATTCTGATTCGCTGTGATACATTGTAAACAAGGTAGAATTGAGTTTCTATTTTAAAGGTTAAGACCTCTGAGAATTCACTAAATCTGACTTCCAAGACATCCTGGGTGAGTTAGCATAACCAGTCATTTGATTAGCAGTGCAGTGCTGTAAGAACCTCTCCCAACCTTGACTCCTGTGACCCCATTTTAGAATTTTAAAAATCTTGTCCAAGTCTCTTTCATCCTAGAAGTATGTAAACTCTTTCTACCCCACAGTTGATTTTGCCCCTTCAGTGTGTTATCCAATGCCAATATCCTCTTCTCAGAAAGTGCCCTTTGTTCCTTGCCCCAATCTAAATCTTTAGAACACCTAGTGTGGTTAAAAAAAATGCCAAGAAGGCACGTCTCCAGGCTATGTTAGAAAATTTGCACTCAGGGTCTTTGTTGACAACTAAGGGTAGTGCACCACCTAGCCCAGGCCCTCGGAAGCCAGTCTTCCAAGGCAGTCTACCCTGCACTTCCCAAGGAGTCAGACCTTCCCCTGCCTGTCAAACCCTAGCAGGAAGGAAGTGCCCCATTAACACCTGCAGAATCAAAAGACCAGGCTTTGTCTCCTCTACACACCCATAGTGAGAATCCTCAAAACATCCCTTTTGGTCCTGAAAGAGGTACTGACAGTGACCCATAAGACCAATCCTTTGTAGTTTGTCCCTTACTCCATTCTCTCCTGCCTCCCAAAGTTAGGAAAAGATGAATGCTTATCTCACCCTCTGTAAACCACTCACTAAAAGGAATGCTGAGGCCTCAGCCCCTCCCTGCTTACCCACTGAAAGTAATGTAATACCCTCCTTACTGCCAAACCAGCTTCAGTTTTGTCCTTATAAACTCAGCCTAAGTATCATATTGGCCCTCTGGGAGTTTCTGAGACTTGAATCCTCCCAATGGCCCCCAGGTAGAAAAAAACGCAATTTGTACATAAATGGCATTATAGTGGCTATTAATTTCTCACGACAAACAATACAATATATCCAAAATACGTAAGACAAGTCTTCTTCCAAATTAGTTGTTTGTTTGCAATGACCCATATCGACACTACACGCCACAGAACAACCTTATTGCAGGGCATGCATAGACTACCAAGTATAATGGAGGAGGAGGTACATTCAGCAAAGAAAAGATAGACCACTTGTACATGCTTAAATGACATCACTTATGCACATGAAAACACTGCATCAGCCAACCAGGCTGCGAGGACAATGTTCCCAAACAGAGCAGCCAGAGCACAGAAAAGACCACAGGACCGGTCCCACTATGACACATGACGCCCCTAATGAGCCATAGCCCAACACGGGACAACACCAGACATAGTGTGGGAAGTGCACCCGATAGGATCCCACCACACCAAGGCAAAACACTAAGGGGCTGCAACAGACAGCAAGGGAATGGAGTGGCAAGATCCGCAGGGAATGCTGAAGGTGGACTTTGGGGCCAGGGCGTGGTGCCCAAATAATCCTAAACTACAAGCTTTTCTTTCTTGTTGTGTTTTGTTCTGTAATTAGTTTGTTGTTGTTGTTATATATTGTTGCTTGGTTTTGCTCTGTGTTGTTTTTGTGCATGTTGTTATCTCCGCAGGTTTGTCTAAATAAGATAGGCTTGATGAACAATCTGGAGGAGAAAACAATATGGGACCGGCAATTTCGGGGGGACATGGGAGAAGGGGGGAAGGTAGTGGTGTTAACAAACCCAGGGACAAGGGAACAAGTGACCCAAATCGGTTGTGAGGAGGTTGTGGGAGGCCTGGTGGGGGCATGATCAAGGGTAATGTAACCAAGAGGAATTGATGAAACACTGATGGGGACTGAGCATGATAGTGGGACAGGAGGAAGGTCAAGGAAAATAGAGGAAAGAGCTGGGAGGCAAAGGATATTTATAGAGGTCTAGATAGGAACATGTATATATGCAAATATATTTATATATGCAGATGGGGAAATTGATCTATGTGCATATATTTATAGGTTTCGTATTAAGGTAACAGATGGATAATGGGCCGCCACTCAAGTACTCCCTCAATGCAATACTTTCTTCTATTGAATTGGCATTCTATGATGTTCACCTTCCCAACACAAATGCTGAAGGCCAAGTGGGTGACTAAGCAAATGTGGTGAAGAAAGATGATGGTGCCCAGCTTTGAAAAGAGTGTCTGGGGTATTAAAGGCTTGAAGGTAAGCAAGTGGCCCTTGAGCTCAGAAGCAACAAAGCCCACATAGAAGAAGCACAACAGCCTGTGTGATCACGGGGTGCTGAAGGGAAGAGTTATCAGGCATAGAACAACAAAAAAGTCATCTTTGTGTGCTCACATCCACATGATCGCTGGAGACAAATGGGTGAATAAGCAAATGTGGCGAAGAAAGCTGATGGTGTCCGGCTATCGAAAGATATAGCGTCTGGGGTCTTAAAGGTAAACAGGTGTCCATCTAGCTCAGAAGAAAGCCCACATGGAAGAAGCACACCAGCCGGTGTGATCATAAGGTGTCGAAGAGATCAGGCATCATCACAACAAAAAAATCTTACCATAGTGAATGAGGAGAGGAGCACGGAGAGGAGACCCAAAGCCCATCTGGCATCCCCTTACAGAAGGTTCTCTTAGAGGAGACCAGCCAGTCAGGGTGTGATGTAGCAATGATGAAAAATTTAACTTCCCTCTAGTTCCTAAATGCTTCCTCCCCCGGCCCACCCCCACACTGTCATGATCCCGATTTTACCTTGCAAGTCTGACTAGACCAGAGGATGTACACTGGTACAAATAGGAACTGGAAACACAGGGAGTCCAGGGCCCGTGATCCCTTCAGGGCCAGTGGTGTGAGTGGCAATACTGGGAGGGTAAAGGGAGGATGGGTTGAAAAGGGAGAAAAGATTACATGCATCTACATGCTTGTTGTCCCCCTAGGGGACGGACAACAGAAAACTGGGTGAAGGGATACATTGGACAGGGCAAGATATGGCAAAATAATTTATACATTATTAAGGGTGCATGAGGGAGCTGGGAGTGAGGAGGAAGGGGTAAAATGAGGGGCTGATGTGGAGAGCAAATGTTATGAGAATGATGAGGGCAATCAATGTACAAATGTGTTATACACAATTGATGTATATGTATGGCTTGTAATAAGAGATGTATGAGTCCCTAATAAAACCATTAAAAAAAAACAAAACAAAAAACCCTGCATCAGGATACCACAATTTGGGAAACAATTTTTACCAATGACACATTGGACAAAGGGCTAATTATGAAAATATACTAAACTGTACAACATCTCAATAAAATGATGAGACACCATTAAAAATGGGAAAAAAGATATAAAGAGAAAGTTGACCAACACTGAAGTACAGACGAGTAACACAGGAGAAAATGCTCACAATCACTAGCCTTCAGGGAGTTGGAAATTAAAACACAATAACACCTTACTCCCACAATGCCAGCCCAAATCAAAGAAACAGAAAACAAATAAAGGAGAAGGCATGGAGAGATCGGAACACATATATACCGCTGTCGGACTTATAAGCACACACAGTCATTGTGGAAAACGATATGGGGTTACTTAAGTAACCAGAAATTGAAATCCCATATGATCCAACAATACCACTATTAAGCATTATGGATTTTGTGTGTGTATAGATGTATATATATACATTTACCAATAACAAATTAAAAGATAAAATTCAATATAAAAAAGAACATTAGAAAGTACAATAGATTTAAAATGAGTCAAAAAGGAGCTCAGAGGGTAAAGGGTTATAATTTAACCTAACGGCATCTGCAACAATTCACTTTCCAATGCATTCTACATGATATAGCAAGGCCATTCACATTTTTGGTCTAAGGTGAGAGTTGTTTTTCTTCACTTTTTTTTTAAGACTTAAAGTACATTAACATGGATCAAAAGGGACATCAAATGTAAAATCAGATTTGTCTTGATATCAATGTGTATGAACACACAGGATGAGTCTATCAGGCTTTCCCAGGCTCTGTATTCATGATTTCTTGCAGGATACCTACTGTAGTCATACAATGAGGAAGACATTTTGTTCAACCCTCCTATCCAATTAGTGAATCACAGCTAAACTTATGGGCTTTATAAAACAAAATAAAACATAATTTGATACCAAAGTCACTAAACGCATACGTACTGCCACAATCACTGTACTCATATGGTTTCTCTGTTGTACTCTACTGTCTATTGTCACTTGACTCCTTTCTGGCTAAAAGCCATCCCACCAGAACTACATCAGTTAGGATGCCACTGAGGTTTAATGATACATGAGAGAAGCCAGAGAAGACCTATACAAAGTCACTAGATTGATAGGGTTTTCCATCTGCCGATCACTGATATGTAACACGACTCCCTAGGGACAGCTTTCCCAACTTGACAGAATTTAAAACTTTTTCATTTTTCTGTGTTTATGTCAAGAAAACTTTGGAACACAAGTAAAAATCATTACAGTTACATGGTAACTGTCCTCCATATTATCGATGAGACATGAGCTCTTTGTTTTTTATGAATTTTTTATTCTGATTTAAAATTTTACAGGGTAAATTGGTTTTATATTCATCAATTTGTACATTGACTGCAGTTCCCAAGAAAAACAAGCACTCTTCCCACTTCCGCCCTCCCTGTTTCCCCCCATAATTATTCATCGTTCTTTCCTGTCCCTTCCTGCTTTCAAGAGTTTTATCCATTAGCAAATGCTGTCCTTTTGGTTTTGAACACGTGGTAATATTGTGGAGTGTGTACCTCTCGAATGTTATTCTTCCCCTCCATGTCTGTATGTTTTTTGGCTGAAAGCTGAGTCAGAGGAGGAAGTACAATTTCTGGAGTGAAGCTGCTAAAGGACATTGTTGGGATTACAAGTATCCATCAGAGCAGTAAGCCTAGTCTATGATTGGGGGTTTTGTTCCACTTTGCACTCTCACTCTCCTCAGGTCCCTCTATTGTGATCCTTTTTGAAGTAATTAGCAGTGGTAGCTCGGCACCATCTAGTTTTTCTGGTCTCAGGGTTGTGGAGGCTGAGGTTTGCTGTGGTCCTTAAGTCGTCTGGACTAATTATCCCCAAACGTCTTCCATTTCCTTCATTCTTATTTTTTGTGCTGTCAGGGGGTAGGGGGTGGGGTGTAACAAAGAGCACGCAGGTGGGGCAGGCACTCCTGGCATTTGGGTGGGCACTCTACTGCTTGGTATAGCTGTGATCCAGAAATAGGAGATCCAACTCTCTTTTGGACACTGGAAGCTGGAAGAGAAATGAGGTGCCTACATGCCCTGGGAAGGTCTGGACGCTCCTCTTCCTCTCCCCACAGTGGTGGGTCATCAGTAGAGGGACAGCAATTCACAAACTGGGTAGCCACATTTTAAGTCACAACCGTTTGGCCCCACAAAAAGCCCAGGCCAAACTCTAGAGCCGCTTCCTGGGTTTTGAAAGCTTTGCTACACTTACACCATTGAAAAGTTTTCTCATTAAGAATTTTCTCATGTTGATGGATACCTGAGTGGCAGATATGATTTTCCACGTTTATGTTATGCAAAGGGCGTCTTTCCTGTGTGAAATGTCTGATGTGCTATGAAGAATCGTTTCTGGCTGAAAGCTTTACCACATTCACTACATACATGTGCTTTTGACCCAGTATGAGTTTGCTGATGAACAGTGAGTTCATTCTTCAAGATAAAGGTGTTCCCACATTAACCACATATATGGGGTTTCATTCCTGTGTGAAATTTCTGATGTGCTGTAAGGGATCGCTCTCGGCTGAAAGCTTTACCACACTCACTGCATATATAAGGTTATTCTCCAGTATGAATTCGCTGATGAGCAGTGAGCATATGCTTCCTGATAAAGGCTTTACCACACTCAGCGCACACATGGGGTTTCTCTCCAGTATGAATTCGCTGATGAGCAGTGAGACCATCCTTCCTGTTAAAGGCTTTTCCACATTCACCGCATAAATAGGGTTTCTCTCCAGTATGAGTTCGCTGATGAAAAGTGAGGTTCTTCTTCCTGATAAAGGCTTTTCCACATTGACCACACACATGGGGATTCTTTCCTGTGTGACATGTGTGATGTGCTGTAAGATATAGTTTCCAGCTGAAAGCTTTTCCACATTCACCACATACATGGGGTTTTTCTCCAGTATGAGTTCGCTGATGAGCAGTTAGAGAATACTTCCAGGTAAAGGTTTTTCCACATTCACCACATACATGGGGTTTCTCTCCATTATGAGTTTGCTGATGAACAGTGAGAGCATTCTTCCTGATAAAGGCTTTCCCACATCCACCACATACATACGGTTTCTCCCCAGTATGAGTTCGCTGATGAGCAGTGAGAACATTCTTCCAACTAAAGGTTTTTCCACATTCACCACATACATGGGGTTTCATTCCTGTGTGAAATGTCTGATTTGCTATAAGGGATTGTTTACAGCTTAAGGCTTTTACACATTCACCGCATACATGGGGTTTCTTTCTTGTGTGAAATGTCTGCTGTGCTGTAAGGCATTGCTTCTGGCTGAAAGCTTTACCACAATTACCACGTACATGGGCTTTCTCTCCACTATGAGTTCGCTGATGAGCACTGAGATCACTGTTCCTGGTGAAGCCTTTCCCACATTCACTGCATACACAGGGCATCCCTGCCACATGAGTTTTCTGATGTTCCTGGAGGTATGATTTACTGTGACAAGCTTTGCCGCATTCTAAGCATGTATATGGTTTTTGTCCTTTATGAGCTGTTCGACAATGTGCAGTGAGTTTGAATACTTTGTCGAATTCCTGCCCACACTGACTGCATTCATAGGTCTTATCTTGTACATCCTCACAGAGGAACCACTCCTTGATGAAGTTTTTCCCACATTTATTACCTATGCCTGGTTTCTCAACTTTGTCAGGTTCCTGATGCTGAATGCTTTGTGACTTCATCCTACTGGATTTTTCACACACAGAGAATTTCACTTCAGTACAAAATTGGTTTTCTTCAACAATCGAAAAAGTTTCCTCATCTCCACTGAGCACAATTAACTTCTTTATTTCGCTACTACTCTTATGATTTAATACATGTATGATTAAATCTGGTTTTCCTATTTTTTCATGTATGCGAACTATCTCATAATTTTCGTTTCGAGGAAAATTGTTTTTGTGCTGATGAAGAATATTTTCCAATGTATTAAATTTATAGAACTGTTCGGTTCTGTCGACCTTCCTTCCATGTTGCGACTGATCGAGCAAATGATCAACTTTTGGGATCTCTATAAAAGAACAGAACATTGAAACTCTTCATTATTTTCATTTACAATGGAACCTTGAAAACACCCCTTGATTGATACAAGGTAGCTCTTTAGTGACAGCACTCTTAATGAATGCAAATAAAACACTATGCTTAATGTTTCTTGGACAATGGTGGAAATAAAATTGTGTAAACAATACAAATGGTAAAAGCAATGACTGTAGAAACCAGATTGAATGTGAAAATAATGAATGAACATTGATTTGGTAATTGCTTAAATAGGACCATGAAAATATTCTAAGAATGTAAATATATGCAAGACACTGAGACCCAAAGACGACAGGGATAGTAAGACCTACTAATTTCAACTGCTAGAGGTCAGTTGTATTCTCTCTATCAATCTTCAATGAAAGACAACTCAGTACTAGACAACGTTGGGAACGTGAAAAATGCAGAATGTTCCATTTTTACAGCTATTTATGAAAGGCGTTATGGTACACAAACATATTCCTTATGCTTATGTAGCCTGTATTCTAGTATAGTCCTGTGGTGGCCTTCATGCTGCTGTGATTACGGAAGCAATGACATCCGGTATTTCAAATACAAGCAGGGTCACCCATGGTGCACAGGGATTAGTGGAATCTCCAGAAATTCAGACTGGGAGGAGAACCTGTTGATCTACTTTTGGAACAAGAGCCCCTCAGGTTTTAACTTCCTTACGTACAGACAGCAGCAATGATGTGAATGCAGCAATGCTCTGGAACCTTCAGTGGGTGACAAGGCATGACTGAAAATGAGAATAGCTGCAAGCATCCACTAATAATTGACAGATGGAGTGTACGAACTACTATCAAGAAAAATTTGGAACCAATAGTGTAAATTAAATAAATGGAAATCTAATCTCAAAAGACTTAGAGGAGTATTTCGCAAAACTTCTAGGCAAAGTAAGGTCTCACATTCAAAGAAGTACACACTTTAATGTACTATCTGACACTTACTGTGGATGTGATAAGGTTTTATGCTCACTCACCTGAAAAACTGCACTATGGCTTTTTTCTAGTACAGACCACAGTTTTCTCCTTGTTCTAATTGGGAGAAAGCTTCTGTGGAGACAACTAGATAACCAGTTGATGAGAAATTACAGAACCTCAGACACCAAAATTAAGCTTAAGTTTGTGAAGTCTGCAAAATGTTTTATTTATGGGATAATAATGCTCAAAGCAACAAAGTATAGGGTGTTCTCTCAAGGGTAGAAGACTGTACCACTAACCTAGCACCATAACAAGAATGCAATGAGAATCGCCCTCTTTGAGAAAACCAAATTTTATGCAAAGATTTTAACACTTAAGGTAGTATTCTCCTCACCAATGGAAAGCAGGTTGCGATAGTTCTCCAACATCACATTATGACATAATGTCTTCTGAGCAGGGTTCAGGAGCTGCCATTCCTCCAAGGTGAACTTTACAGCCACATCGTTGAATGTCAGCGATTCCTGTAGTTAGAGTAGTCTGTTTAATACAGTATTTTCTGGTTGAAGATTTAAAAACATATCTTACAGTAATAAAAACTATTCTATGACAGTGCATTCAACAATGTGTGGTAAACTGAAGATTTGATACAGAGTATTTGACTTTATTTTTAAATTTCAACTATAGCATGGAAAACAAGCCTTATTTAGAGAAAGATCTCCATGGTTCTGAGATACAAATGTTTTGAAATACATTTTCTCCAGGCCAAATAATGTGGGTGTGTGTTTCCCCCCGTAAACGCCCCCTCCTTGCCCAATCACACTCCATTAAGGAGCAGCCTTAAAGAAGCTATCACAGTAGAAGAATCATTTCTGGGTCTGGCTACTTCACTATGCCTGAAGGTTATCTGTAGATGAGAGCAATGAGGTACTACAGTCAAGCCACCATAAACATAGTAAACTCCTGGGCATGGCTCAGGGTGGGGATAGGGGGTTTGAGGTCAACTAACACTAGGTCCAGATGGTGACTTACCTCCTTGTTTACTATATTACCTGCTTATGACATTATCCATCAACTATGTATATGTTTAACTGTGTGACATGCATGCCTTATCAATGATTTCTAAGCTACATTATATATATCCATTGAAAAATATACACCCATTTGTCTTCAGCGATCCTATCATTGAGGTGTGCAGTCAATGATATGATTTTTTGTTCTTTGATGCCTGGTAACTGATCCCTTTGGGACCACTCGATCACACCGGCTGGTGTGTTCTTCCATGTGGACTTTGTTGCTTCTGAGCTAGATGGCCGCTTGTTTATCTTCAAGCCTTTAAGATCCCAGTCACTATCTCTTTTGATAGCCGGGCACCATCAGCTTTCTTCACCACATTTACTTGTTCACCCACTTTGGCTCCAGCCGTTGTGTCGGGAGAGTGAGCATCATAGAGTTCCAATTTAATAGAAGAAGGTATTCATGCATTGAGGGAGTGTTTGAGTAGAGGCCCAAGGTCCTTCCGCCACCTTAATACTTGACCTATAAATATAGACACATAGATCTATTTCCCCATCCTCCTATATATATTTGCATGTACATGTCTTTGTCTAGACCTCCATGAATGCCCTTTGACTCCTAGCTCTTTCCTCCGTCTCCCTTGACTTTCCTCCTGCCCTACTACCATGCTTCATCGCCACCTGGGCTAGAGTATACCTCTTCTCTAAGCAACCTTACCCTTGATCATTTCCCACCAGGCCTGCCACTCCCCCTTCTCTACCATTTGGGGTCCCATATTTTTCCCTTGTCCCTGGGTTTGTTAACACCACTTCCTTACCCCCACTACCCCCCACCCCAAGTCCCCCCAGAACTGTCGGTCCCGTTGTTTTTCCTCCAGATAGTTCATCCAGCCTGTCCTATTCAGACAGACGTGTGGAGTCACTAACATGCACGAAAACTAGACAGAGGAAATCAAAGCAACAGTATACAACCAGACAACAAAACAACAAAAACAAACCACTGACAAAGAACAGAACAAAACAGTTCACAAGAGAAAAGCTTGTAGTTAGTTCAGGGATCGTTTGCTGGCCCTTAGGAGTGTTTTCCAGTCCAGTCTGTTGGGGCATCACGCCCTGGCCCCAAAGTCCACTTTCAGCATTCCCTGGGGACCTTGCCACTCCATTCCCTTGCTGTTCTGCTGCACTCCCCCAGTGATTTGCCTCGGTGTGGTGGGATCAGGTCAGGTGCAATTCCCACACTGTGTCTCCGGTGCTGTCCCCTGTATCGCCCTTAGTCACTGAGGGGCATCATGTCTCATAGTAGGGCCAGCCATGTTGTTCTCTCTGTGGACTGGCTGCTCTACTCAGGAACATCATCATCACGGCCTGGTGGGCCAGGCTGTGCTCTACTCTCTCCTCCTGCCCCTTCATCAGCTCCCGTGTGCTCTGATCAAATGTGTCCATCTCCCAGAGCTGCAGAGTCAATGTCGTCCTTTGGAACAAATTCTTTTCGGGGGAGGGGCAGGAATCCACTTAATTTATGGTGCTGGGGCCAGCCTCCCAGACCTCTCCACTGGCTCCCTCCTCCACGCCGGGATATTGCAAGCAAATGTGAAGAAAGCTGATGGTGCCCGGCTATCAAAAGAGATAGTGTCTGGGGTCTTAAAGGCTTGAAGGTGAACAAGCGGCCATCTAGCTCAGAAGCAAATAAGCCCACATGGAAGAAGCACACCGGCCCGTGCGATCACGAGGTGCCCAAGGGACCAGGTATAAGGCATCATGCAAAAAAAAAAAAGATATGTGTGTGTATGTATGTGTATATATGTGTATATGTATATATGTGTATGTATATATATATCATATTAAATGAAGGGGGAAGCGCAGAGTGGAGACCCAAGGCCCAAGTGTCGGCCAATGGAGATCCCCTCATAGAGGGGTTTAGGAGAGGAGATGGGTTAATTAGGGTGTGAGGTAGTATCGATGAAGAACACAGCTTTCCCCCAGATCCTGGATGCTTCTTCCCCCCAACTACTATGATCCGAATTCTACCTTGCAGGGCTGGATAGGACAGAGGCTGTACACTGGTACATATGAGGGCTGGAGGTACAGGGAATCCAGGGTGGATGATACCTTCAGGACCAAGGGTGTGAGGGACGATGCTTGGAGAGTGGAGGGTGAGTGGGTTGGAAAGGGGGAACTGATTACAAGGATCCACATGTGACCTCTTCCCTGGGAGAGGGACAGCAGAGAAGGTGGGAAGGGAGACTCCGGATAGGGCAAGATATGACAAAATAACGATGTATAAATTACCAAGGGCACATGAGGGAGCGGGGAAAGGGGAGGGAGGGGGAAAAAAAAGAGGACCTGATGCAAGGGGATTAAGTGGAGAGCAAATGCCTTGAGAATGATTGGGGCAGGGAATGTATGGATGTGCTTTATACAATTGATGTATGTATATGTATGGATTGTGGTAAGAGTTGTATGAGTCCCTAATAAAATGTAAAAGAAAAGAGAAAAAAATGATTAGGGCAAAGACTGTACAGATGTGCTTTATACACTTGATGTATGTATATTATGAACTGTGAAAAGAATTGTATGAGCCCCAATAAACTCTTATAAAAAAAAAAGAAAAATATATTCACTCTCTCAAGTCCTGTGCACTGCTGTCAGTGTCTATTTAATATTTCCCACAATCATTGTCACTCCTGTGGACCGCTGAGTGCTGGGGACACTCATACCCCAATAATAATGTACCCACTCATACAATTAGAATTTTGAGTAGCAGTGAAAGGATCTGAAAGAGCTAGAAGTAGTACTCAATACATAAAACGACACCAGTTTATATTGACAAACAAGTTTGCAGTACGCTGGGAAATGGAATCAGAGTCTTAGCATTGTTACCATTATGCAAGGCTCTGTACCTTCCGTGGCACGAGCTATCAGGCTTAGTTTACAGGTGGGAGGTCAAACATACCTCAGATCTTCTTACACAAGTCATTCCACCTACACCACTCTTTGTCTGTCTTCTGGATGTGATAATCCGTTTCTATGGCCACACAAAACTCATAGATCAAAGTTGTTTATTAATGAAAAAGGTACAATTCAGGATCAGGACCAAGAAGCAACAGATCAGGACCAAGATCAGAAAGCTCATCGACAAAATCTTTGACCTGCCATATTTCATCACAAGCTCTTCAATGGGCCCCTCCTAGTTCTGTTGCCATTGGCTCGACCTCTGGAGCCCTCCTAGTCTTGCCTGGGCACAGAAGGTGCAAGGTTGGCCAAAGAAGCCATCATATCAAGAGCGAGAGGGAGGGAGAGAGAGAACTGCCTGCCAGCATGGTTGAGAAGAAACAGTGAGACATTGGCCTGTCACCTGACCTGTTGATTTGGTTTTGTTGCCATGGAGCCAGAGTTCAGAATGAATCCCCGGGTTGCCAGCTTCCAGAAATGCATGAGCCATGTCCTTGATATCCCTGCAACTAGGAGGCACCCATGTGACCTGATTTGAGAGTTTCCTCCACTCCAGGAACCAACAGCCTGCTGGGTGACCTTTCAATGTGGGTCCCTCAGCCCCTGCAACCTATTCTCTGACCGGATACTACAACTTCACCTTGTAGTGAAGTGGACTGTTGTCTGACCTAATGATCTGGTTCATCAGCCTTTGGAAACACATCCATGAGGACAAACCTCCAGGCTGACACCTCACTTATAGATTTGAGACTCACCAGTCTCCACATCCTGCAGACTTATTTACTTGACGGCTATTTGGTTTTGTGAGATGCTGGAGGGCAAATCATAGAATATCTTGAACCTCTACCTCATAGGGACTGGTCTACTGCTGCTCCTGCACAATGAACTGTAATAATCAGGGGTCAAGAGTTGTATCAATGGAGATAATGACCAGGGAAGAGGGACATAGTGACAGAGCCAAAGGTGACAGGTCCAGAAAGAGCTTTTTAGGCAAGATAGTGGGACAGGCAGGTAAGATCAAGAGAAGGAGATCCCCAAGGAGATGAGAGGAGCCTACACAGATAGAACTGAGAAATGAGCCTACCTTTAGGGCAAAATGTCTGAGAGGGACAGACAGAACAGGCCTGCCCTGAAGAAGAGCAGATTTGCCTACATGATTCTTCAATATGAATCCTAATATGTAGCCTATTGATTCTCATACCAAGTTATATTCTGCTACTTAATAAAACTTGTACCTGTGACCCTGGAATGTAATTTGTACATGGCCACTGCAACAATTAATGAGCTGAGAAGGAGAGGACTGTGGGAAAGATAACTGGTGTCAGAAGTGGAAAAGTACTGGAGGGTATCAGTATATTTAAGTTCTGCCTCACATGAATCAGGGCTGAGGCTGACGGTTAACTCTGTCCTACAACTATAGTTTGAGGAGGCGAGAAGCTGTCAACCATTTTAGAACTCCTATTGCTACAATGCCCATTTCAGAGGCATTAATGAGAAGGCTGCTGTTTGGGAGAATATGTAATACATCACCTCAGACAGCATGAAAGAAATTTACAAAGACAAAAATCCCATGGAATACTGAACTCTCCTAAAGAAGTGATCTTATTTGTCCTTAAACACTAGGCCTTACCTGGAGATCCCCTCACAGAGGTGTCCAGAGAAGGAGATGAGTCAGTCAGGGTGCGATGTAGCACCAATGAAGAATACAGCTTTCCCCCAGATCCTAAATGCTTCCTTCCCCCCAATTACCATGATTTGAATTCTACCTTGCAAGTCTGGATAGAGCAGAGGTTGTACACTGGTGCATATAGGAGCTGGAGGCACAGGGAATCCAGGGTGGATGATACTTTCAGGACCAGTGGTGTGAGGGGCGATACTGGGAAAGTAGCAGGTGAGTGGGTTGGAAAGGGGGAAACGATTACAAGAATCTACATGTGACCTTCTCCCTGGGGGGTGGACAACAGAAAAGGGGGTGAAGGGAGATGCCGGACAGGGCAAGATATGACAAAATAATAATTTATAAATTATCAAGGGCTTATGAGGGAGGCGGGGAGCGAGGAGGGAGTGGGAAAAAGAGGACCTGATGCAAAGGGCTTAAGTGGAGAGCAAATACTTTGAAAATGATTAGGGCAAAGAATGTACAGATGTGCTTTATACAAATTATGTATGTGTATGTATGGATTGTGGTAAGAGTTGTATGAGCCCCTAATAAAATGTTTAAAAACAAAAAAAACTAAGCATTAGCGTTGAGTCTGATGGGTTGTCAGGTCTCTTTGGGTCCTCCCTTGGGACATCTTTGCTCTGCTCTCCTTGCTGTTCTGTTGCATGCCCATAGTGTTTTGACTCGGTGTCGTGGTGCCAGATCAGGTGCAATTCCCAGTGTCTCCAGTGTTGTCCCCTGTAGGGCTATGGGTTATTGACGTTTCTCATGTCTCATAGTGGGTTTGGCCATATGGTCCTCTCTGTCCATTGGCTGCTCTGAGCAGGAATATCGTCCTTAAGGCTTGTGGGCCACGATGAGCTCCACTCTCTCTTCCTCCCTCTTCATTTGCTCCCAAGTGCTTGTATCAGACATATCCCTCTCCCTGAACTGTAGCTTCAGTGCTGTCCTATGAAGAAAATTCTTCTGGGGGGAGGGGAAAACACTCCTAAAGGTCAACAGAGAAACCTTGAACTATTTACAAGCTTTTCTTTTTGTCACTGTTGCTTTGCTGCAGGTCTATTTAGATAAGAGGGGCTAGATAAACTAGCTGGAGGAGAAAACAACGGGACCTACAGTTCTGGGGAGACATGGGTGAAGGGAAGCTGGGGGAAAGGAAGTAGTGTTACAATCCAGGGACAAGGGATCAACAAGTGATCCAATATCAGTGGAGAGCAGTAAGAGGACTTGTGGGGATTATCAAGGAAAATAAATGACAGTGGGACAAGAGGAAAGTAAAAGGAAATAGAGTAAAGAACTGGGAGGCACAAGGTATTTATACAGGTCTAAATACAGGAATGTATATACGTAAATATATTTACATAGGATTGGGATATAGACCTATGTGTATTTATTTATAGGTTTAGTATTAAGGTAGCAGATGGACATTGGTCCTCCACTCAAGTACTCCGTTAATGCAAGACCAGTTTGTTCTATTAAACTGGCATTCCATGATGCTCACCTTCCTAACATGATTGCTGAAGACAAAGTGGGTGCTTAAGCAAATGTGGTGAAGAAAGCTGATGATGCCTGGCTATGGAAAGATATAGCATCTGGAGTCTTAAAGGTAAATAAGCAGCAACCTAGCTCAGAACAACAAAGCCCACATGGAAGAATCACAGCAGTCTGTGTGATCATGAGGTCTGGATGCATCAGTTATCAAGCATCAAAGAACAAAAAATCATATCATTGTGAATATGGGGGGGAGGGGTACGGTGTGGGGACCCAAAGTCCATCTGTAGGGAACTGGACATCCCCTTACGGAAGGGTTGTGAGGAGACGAGCCAGTCAGGGTACAATGTAGCAATGATGAAACATGCAACTTTTCTCTAGTTCTTCAATGCTTTCTGCCCTCCCTATGATGATCCCAATTCTACCTTACAAATCCGCCTGGACCAGAGGATGTACACTGGTACAGATGGAAACTAGAAACAGGGAATCCAGGACAGATGAACTCTTCAGGACCAGTGCTGAGAGTGGTGATACCGGGAAGGTGGAGGAAAGGAGGGAGCAAGGGGAAACAGATTACAAGGATCTACATGTAACTCCCTCCCTGGGGATGGACAACAGAAAAGAGGGTGACGGCAGATGTCGGACAGTATAAGACATGACAAAATAACAATAATTTATAAACTATCAAGGGTTCATGGGGTGGGGGGATGAGGAACTGATGCTAAGGGCTCAAGTAGAAAGCAAATGTTTTGAGAATGATGATAGCAACAAATGTACAAATGTGCTTTTATGAATGAATGGATTGAGATAAGAGTTGTATGAGAACCCAATAAAATGAAAGAAAAAAAAAGAACAATGAATATGAGTTGAAAGATAATGACATCCAAAAAACCTTAGTGACGTATTATAGTCAATGTGATTCCCTTAGTTTTAATCCTATGACGAATATATTCCTAATCTTCTCAAGTCCAATGCTGAAGTCAGAGTCAAAGTTTATCTCTAACTTCTACTATTTCACATTTCTACTTTTCCAAGGAACCGAATCAGTATAATTCAGGTTACTACACTTCCAGGAGGAAATACAGAAAAGGATCACCTGAGTCTTGGTCATTTTCTTTGGTCTTTAGGACACAGCCGGCAACTGGGAAGCTCTATGTTTGTCTTATCTCGATCAGCGCGAATGATGTTCACAAACTTCAATCGCTCATGAGGACATCCCAGAAATAGTAACACCCAATCCAGGCACGTCTTCCTCCTCCATCTCAGCTGCTGGTGATTCAAAACCTGAAGGCTGATGGGAGAATACAATGTGAGTAATACATAACCCGTACATCCAGATGCTGTTACAGTTCTGTTTCTCTTCTTACACTAAGTCCCCAATACTGTTAACGGTTCCTTATTGAGTGACAGAAAACACGTGTGCACAATGAGCAATAAAATCTAAAATTCATACTTTTCAGACATGTGAGTAAAATATGACTTTAAGTAAATAGATTGCACAATCAAATATACATGTCAAAAAGAAGAAACAAAAAAGCTGGATCCCTACCTCACAACACACAAAATTATCAATTCTTTACTGTGTGACTCTGAAGGAGAATAAAAAATTAATGAACCTTCAAGATGATTATGTTAATTAAAGCATCTGGAACATTTTAAGTGGGTTGTATAAAGAGCTATTATAAACTGATGATTATTTTCTAGAGGAAATATAAATTGTACAATCACTTTAGAGACACTTTAAAGCTCATCAACAAGTAGAGTTAGATGGATAAGCAGGCAATGGGACACAGGAGAACGGCTCTACAGAGTTTCAGAGACTCTAAAGCCATGACAGACAGTTAGTGGGTTTGTACTTCTGACCATGAGGTTAGCAGTCCAACTCTTAACACATGTCAACACCAGGGCTTAATAGTAAACACATATCCATGGTGAGGAGGGTGTAAGAGGCCTGGTAGGGCTTGATCAAGGGCAATGTAACCTAGAGGAATTACTGAAACTCAAATGAAGACTTAGCATGATAGTGGGACAAGAGTAAAATAAAAGGAAATAGAGGCAAGAACTGGGAGGCAAAGGGCATTTATAGAGGTCTAAATACAAGAATGTATATATGTAAATATATTTATATGATGATGATTGAGAAATAGACCTACATGCATTTATTTAGAGGTTTAGTATTAGGGTAGCAGATGGACATTGGGCCTCCACTCAATAACTCCCTCAATGCAAGAACACTTTGTTCTATAAAACTGGCATTCCATGATGCTCACCTTCCCGACATGATCGCTGAAGACAAAATGGGTGCATAAGGAAATGTGGTAAAGAAAGATGAGGGTGCCTCGCTATCAAAATATATAGTGTCTGGGGTCTTAAAGGGTTGAAGATAAACAGGAGGCTATCTACCTGAGAAGCAACAAAACCCCCATGGAAGAAGCACAGCAGCCTTGTGATCACAAGGTGTTGATGGGCCGGGCATCAAAGAACAAAAAATTCACCTCATTGTGAATGAGGGCAAGGTGGACAGTGGAGACCCAAAGTGCATCTGTAGGCACCTGGACATCCCCTTATAGAAGGTTCACAGGGAGGAGATGAGCCAGTCAGAGTACAGTGTATCAACAATGAAACATATAATTTTCCTCTAGTTCTTCAATGCTTCCTCTCCTCCACTATCATCATCCCAATTCTACCTTACAAATCCGCCTAGACCAGAGGATGTACAGTGGTACAGATGGAAACTAGAAACACAGGGAATCTAGGACAGATGAATCCTTCAGGACCATTGGTGAGAGTGATGATACGGGGAGGGTGGAGGGAAGGAGGGAGAGAGGGAGAATCAATTACAAGGATCTACATGTAACCCCATCTCTGGGAACAGACAACAGAAAAGTGAGTGAAGGCAGACGTCAGACAGTGAAAGACATGACCAAATAACAATAATTTATACATTATCAAGGGTTCATGGGGTGGGGGAAATGAGGAGCTGATACCAGGGGTTCGAGTAGAGAGCAAATGTTTTGAGAATGATGATGGCAACAAATGTACAAATGTGCTTGACACATGGATGGACGTATGGATTGTGATGAGTTGTAAGAGCCCCCAATAAAACGATTTAAACAATAATAGTAATGACAGAACAAAGTGATGACAAAAATCACTGAGGAATTCCTGTGTCATTGATTTACACCATTCTCCTGGAGGTAAGCTGAATGAAATTCTCTAAGATCCACACAGCATGTCTTATGGCTCAGTATTTCCCAAACAGACTCAAGTGTGAGGGCAGCACACAGTTGTTCAGGTGTGAGTGACGATGTGCCTGTCAAAACTCGTGTAAATCATTTATCACTCTACACTGAGTGGTCAACTGTAAGAAAAGAGGATCCAAGCAGAGCAAATGATCTGTGAGAGTTGAATGGCTTGCAAGATGCTAAGAAGGTCTATGATCAATTGAATCAAGATGAAACTCCATGGGAAACTTCAAGGCTAAGTGTAAGACAGATTAAAGTTGAAGGTTCTGGTAGCTAGACAACAAAGGATTCACACAGTATGAATAAACACTTCACTTTTTCTGTTTGTTTAAGTTCAAGTTATTGGTGCAAACATGACAATGGTTGTGAGAGGACATTACTAACATTTTCTATCAGACCAGTAATAACCTGATACCAAGGACAGATAATAATACTTTAAGAAAACTGTAGACCAAGATTGAAAATGGATCTACATGAAAAAGTTCTTAAATATATTGGGAACTGAGTGAGACAACACATTAAAATAATTAATATACCATGATTAATTGGAATCTGTCCAAGAGTTGATTTAACATAAGAAAATAAGCACTGTGATATAGCAAATAATGCAAAAAATTAATGATCTAAATAGATACATGAAACATACCAATCAAAGGCTTTTCATGTTAAAAAAACACAACTCTATAAATCTAACACAAAACAGATATAGTTCAATATGTTAATATGCTAATATACATTCTTATTTTTTGAAAAGTCAAAATGTCACATTTAAAGGAAAGAGAAAAACCCCACCTCAGAAAAAGGACAAACATAGATATCCAATTTCATTACTGATATTAAAAAATGACTGTATGTTCTAACTAGAGCAATCACAATGAGATTTTTTTAAAGGAAGAAAAGGGGTTTCCAAAAATAAATTAAAATTCCTCTAATCATAAATTAATGATCATATCCATAAAATATTCAAGATATGCCATCAACAGCTAATAAATATAAAAACATAGTAAGATATATTTCAACACATAAAAATAACTTTTGGTACTTTGCTCACTAACCAATAAGTGCTAATCAAAAACTCCCAAACCATTAAACCTTACACCTTACCATGCTGAACATCCTCACAACACACTGATAATCTTTTAAAACACTGAACCCCTAACTACCGGAAAAGCTCCTTACCATCCGGAATGTCTATCACACTCTGAACATTCATTGATACCCACATCCAATGAAAAAAAATAAAACACCAGACACTCTAAAACTATCCTTATTCATTTAATCCCATTTTTAAAATCAGGAACACAGCTTTGAATATATTCTATTATCTGAATCCTAACTTTAAGATCCAATGTCTCAAATTCACAAGCCAAACTTACAAACACATAAACCCAACTCAACTCCAAATATAGGCTGTTAGGCAGGACAATCCTAAACATAAAGACCTTTAAACTGTCCACTAACACCTGACTCTTACCTCATGACACTTTTGCTCTATTTCTATCCATTGACTCGCGTTTTTGAACAGGGAACATTATTCCCAGGATCTAGAATCCAATCTTACCTACAGACTCTGCCTCTAGCACTTTACAACCCTACACCGAACCCAAATCTAACCCATCAAGAAACTCACATTGCTAATTATGTATGTGGAACAGTCTTCTCTCTCAGATTTTACGTCCATGTAAGGAACTAACCAGGAATCACAAGCAAATTTCAGCAAACTTTTAAATCATTTGTGTCTGATTCACGGTAGTTGGCAAAATAAAGTGGCTTATAAATGTTTATATGTGATAAATAGTATGTCCAAGGGCTATCACAGGTCTCTTGTGGATCTCCCCTCTACTGTGTCCTGGCCTCAAGCAGCCTTTTCTGCCCTTACACAAATGCAGGGATGTGTTAACCAGTAAGCAAGGTACCGGAGCGTTCAGTTGTATTTATTTACTAATTTGTAAATCTCAGTTTCAAAACCCATGTTAAATAAGGCATATTTATTACTTGTTATTCTGCCATCGTCCCCTCCTGCTGCTCACTCCCAGTGGACACTCATGTCACAAGAGATGTAGGAGGGAGAAAATTTAAGGTGCATGCATTGAAACCACTGTATCCATGTTTCAAAACTAACACTGGCCCAGACCTAGGGAAAGGTCCAGAGAAAGATTTTGTTTACCCCCTCTACCAGCGTTAGCTGATGGCCCTAACCTATTTGGCTCCCTGCGTCCTTTTGATTGGTGTGAGCCAATAACTTAACCACACAGGACATACTGCAAGTGGGGCTCTATCTTCACCCCCATACTTGAAACGTGTCAATCCTATGGACACCCTGTGTGTCCAGTGACAGGAACTCCCCCTCAGAGCACACTGGGGTTCTTCACTCATGGAGAAGTAAGTCCTCAAAGACTGTCTCAGGATAACAGCAGCAGGCCAACCCCTCTCTGACCTTCCCTGTGAAATGCTGACCAGGCTCCCTGGGCACATGGATATCTCAATAAACTCTGCAGTGAAAGTGAGGCCTTGGTGTAGACAAATCAGCAAATAAGAAGTCACTAGTGGATGTTTCAAAATCCGGATAATGGCACAGGACTGAGTACCTTTGAGCGCATTCCCAGAGGCTTCAAGAGGCAAAAGGCAGAGTTCCTCCCTGAGCCTGTCATACATACCTATTGGCTGAGGGTACCTGGCCTAGGATAAGGCCCTCTGCCCAGGTTCCAGGATCTGTTACCTTCCAGGCAGCACAAAACATATAACCAAGAACGATCTATTACCTTCCCACACATCATAGCCTGATCTAAGACCCACATCTGCCCCCATTTCAGCACCTCGAATTATCTGTCTCCAGGCTCACCTGGGTTCCGAGCACAAACTGGGAAGTAAAGGGGTGGTGAGGGACAGATTAAATGGTGATTACCCAGAAATTACGTCAGCATGATCAACAAATCAATATAATTTATTCTCCAGTACCTTGCTTATTGGAACAGCCATGCTTGGGTTAGTCCAGATGAAGCTAGAGTAGACCCAAGGTTGATGACGGTAGGTTGCTTCTGGGGGGTGTTCTTAGAGAACACTGGGCAGCATTGGGAACACCTTTGATCGCAGACACACACAGGAAACACTAAACAGGTAGCAGATACGAACTACACCTAAGCGAAGCCGAGTGAAAGTAAGAGACCATGGAAACTATTTAACATCAAATAAGTGTATACTCATGACTCTGGAGGAGCCTAGGGGAGACTTGGGGCAGCCTCAGAGCTGTGCCCCCTCTGCATTCCTCTTCAGTAATCACTGATGTCCTGGGTGTGTCAGGCTCCACGGCAAGGCTTGCAGTGGATTGCCCAATATAACCTGATGCTTGTGCTAAGAATATGCAGGCTCCAGGAAGAGCTGACTGACCAGTTACAGAGGGGTCAAGGATGAGCTATAACTGAAAATCCATAGCTGGAATGTGGGACATGGCCAGCTAGCACTGTGTGAGACACAGTGAGGGAAGTCAGTGTGAACCCAGGGACAAACCTCACCTTCAGGAATGGGCTACAGGGATGTTTATGATCAAGTGAGCACAAGAACTAGGCTCTGAGGCAGGGAGAGATGGGTTGTCAGGGTGGGTTTCCTGTTGTAGTCTTGGAATTCTCAGTTTCCCCAAGAAAACATCTCTATCTGTATGACTATGTTGCAAAGCCCTGAGATCTATGAATTCATCTATCGGGCTTCCTTAGAAGTTAAAATAATCTGTATGTGAACTATTTGTCTTTAGAGATCATCACTTCGGTCAGAGCCAGTTTTCATTTAAGAGAAAGTATAGAAATCGATGACCAGAAAAGAAGGTGTTACCTGCAGGTCTGAAGGGAGGGATCTCCCTTAGGTTGTAAACAAACCCTAGAAAAGCAGCTGCCTTAGAGGAGTGCTGAACGTGTCTTGTAATTCTGCACCTATCTCTGATAGCTGTGAATATAACATGTGCAATAGGGAAATGTTACTGTCCTACAGCAAGGTCACAAGATCTACTCCAGCTCTATGAAGGTTCCCTAACAGCTGTGAACACCCTTCAAACAGTGAAGACGTATGTGTACTGATTGGTAGACAATAAACGTGCAATAATCAAGCTGTACTCTAAACCCATACCGAAGAGACGGGCACACAATGGCAAGCGAGTTGCCTTGCTGAATAAAACAAGTCTTTTAAACATGATTGAAGAAAATACAGCATGATAAAGATTACAGCATTTAACTTACAGAAAAGGACGTACAAAATTAGTGAGATTAGGACCCTGAAACAAGGAATTTCTTTCCACCCATTTTATGATGAATCATGGATTTAGAGTCCTATATTTTTCTGTAGTGTTGAAGCTACTTATATACTGATGAATTTGTGAACTAAAACAAGGAATTTCTGTGCACATAGTGACTACATAGTTACATATATAGACACATATATGTATATGATACATACACATGTATTGAACTGGACAGCAGAAAGGGTTGATGCACACTGCAAAACTAAAGTTTAGGGACTGGAACACACCGAGCCATGGATGCTCCAGTTAGCATTGGACCCATGGCGTCTGGGTTGGAATATTCTCTTGATAAAGTTTACCTTTTTTAAAAATGTTTTATTAGGGGCTCATACAACTCATCACAATCCATACATACATCAATTGTGTAAAGCACATCTGTACATTCATTGGCCTCATCATTCTCAAAGCATTTACTCTCCACTTAAGCCCTTGGCATCAGGTCCTCTTTTTTTCCCCATCCCTCCCCGTTCCCTCTCCCTCATGAGCCCTTGCTAATTTATAAATTATTATTTTGTCACATCTTGATCTGTCCGACGTGTCCCTTCACCCCATTTCCTGTTGTCTGTCCCCCAGGGAGGAGGTCCCACGTAGATCCTTGTAATTGGTTCCCTCTTTCCAAACCACTCTCCCTCTACCTTCCACGTATCGCCACTCACACCCCTGGTCCTGAAGGTATCATCCGCCCTGGATTCCCTGTGCCTCCACTCCTATCTGCACCAGTGTACATCCTCTCTAGTCAGACCTGCAAAGTAGAATTCGGATCATGATGGGGGTGGGGGAGTTTACTTCTTAATGTAAAGCTCTTCCTTATGCATATGTCAGTGTCTATAGTTTTATTGTCCTAGACAAGCTAAGCTAACTAAGGTCCCCCCACCACACTGTGTCATGATGGCGAAAATGTGAATCTGACAAGCTGCTCTTGGAGAAAGGCACATCACAAGGAAAATCTGAAAAGATAACCAACACTTCCCTGACACCGCGTCAATGCTCTGTTCCTCTAGGTCTGTGGGTTTTAGGTGGGTGTAATTCTATTTCTAATAAAAGAATCATGGTCACCTTGTAAAAAACATAGAGCACTTGCATGGAACAACACACATATTCTCTCTGCACCAAAAGTCAACACTCACATTTCTAACATGTAAGGACACTTAGTAGACTCAGTGACACTCGATGTCACTAGTATGATACAAAGAGCCTTATATTCATGGGGGAAGCATGACCTGCATGCTCCTGAGAGGAGATTGCTACACCTGTTCATTTAACAAGGTATTCCCATGACTCAGTCCATATATAGAGTAGCATCACTGAGTAAGACATTTGTCTTTTCAATGAAAATACTCATGCCTACTGAGGCCAGGTTTCTAAGTTTCCTTCATCACATGTCTACAGAAGTTTCCTCTAAGAAAGATCCAGCTAGGGTTAGGGTTAGGGTTAGGGTTAGGAAAAAAAAAAAAAGAAAGATCCAGCAATGCCTATTGTCCCTAGAAGTCCACGGCCACCTGTTCAACCGTCACGGTGTCAAAAAACATCCCATCTATCTGGTTCAGCAAGGTACCATTCACTGCAATATGTGAAAAGGGAGAAGAGGACAGTTCTGGGAAACTGGGACTTCACATG
This sequence comes from Tenrec ecaudatus, assembly GCF_050624435.1. Taxonomy (NCBI): domain Eukaryota; kingdom Metazoa; phylum Chordata; class Mammalia; order Afrosoricida; family Tenrecidae; genus Tenrec; species Tenrec ecaudatus. Next base: position 123,302,273 of record NC_134542.1, read on the forward strand.
GCGATTAGACACAGGGGTCTTGTTCTATTAAGGATCACCATCAGGGTTTAGCTGGCAGCCTCATCCCTTCACTCCCTACACTCACTTCCTCACTAATGGCATGCTATCCCAAGGACTGCATTCTTCTAGCACAATGAGCTTATCTCCGGACAGTTTGTCTGTGACCAAGTGCAAGCTAATTCCTCTCTCTTTTTATGGTTCAGAAAAGAGAACAGTCAGATCACATAAACCAGACAAATGATCAAAAATAAAAGCCTCGAGATTTATATCCTCTCTTCTACTGGAGGGAGGAGAGAAATTCACCTCCTCGCACCAGACCACCCAGAATATTTATCAGAACATGAAGCACAGGGTGAAAGCAAGGTAACAACAGGAAAACACTGCAGAATTTAAATTTTTTCCTGTAGCCCTTCATTAGCCACTGGAGAGCTACTGATGTGAACCAACAAAGTAGCAACCCAAAGCCCTGAATTCATGGTATTCTCTTGGATGAAGAGCTGGCATATTACCTACTGAAACAGGTCATTATTTGGGGGAAATTATGACATTTTCTACAGTGTTTCCATGTTACTCCCCTACTTTTCATTCACTCTATGGTTGCACATTTGTGTATTTTGTACCTTCATGGAGAGACTAGGCTATTGAAAAGGGAAATAGGGCGACAGTGAAAGGTAACAATAGAACATAGGTATTCGCAAAACTTCTCCCACTCTGAGACGTAAAGCTACTGTCATGTAATTATTATGGACTGCTCCCGTCAAAAACGACCTGGATCCACACATAAATACACACTAAGCTCACAGGATATACTGACAAAAGAGCACAATATGTGAAGTATCATAATAGCATGCCCTTTGTGATAGGTAGGTTTATTGTGCCAACCTGGCAAATGAATGTGTGGGAGTAATTGAAGGGCAGAGATAAATGGTTTTGCAAGCCTCGCCTTTCTTGTCTCTTGCATTGTGATGATCGGACCAGTGTGTGGCTGCCTTAGCTGGTTCTCTGCCTCAATTTGCAAGCTACACTACCTGTGGGACACCTAACCTGTGGAATGTGTCGCTGTAGTTTGAGGCATCTTCAAGACTTGCTTCGCCACACTACTGGAGTGCACATCGTTTGGGCTGGAGACTGTTGGACCCTGTCATCTGGCTGTTGGTGACCTGCCTTGCTGTTTGCTGCCTGTGGCTGGACAGTCTGAATTGTTCTACATGGGACTCAGCTGTGTGCTTCCTTGACTTGCACCCGGTGGCCCTCAAGACTGAAAGGACTGCCAGTGCACTAACTGTCTATTGGAAGTGAGTTGCATGGAGCCATTTGTATTGCTGTGTAGATTAATTAGTTGTTTATTTCTTAGGTTATCTACCTATATAAATATACATAAAATCCTAAGGGTCCTGGTTTTGTTTCTCTAGAGAACTCTGTATAACATACCCTTCTTTTGGCTGATTGGCAAAAAGTAGTTAAGATTTCAATTTTCTTTTACTTTGACTGAATTTCACTGTATTTAACTGTTAAACTGTGCAAGGACTTACACACCAGGCTTTGAGATGGGCCACTCCAAGACTTTTTCACATTTACAGATCATGGAAAGCAGACTAGCTGAACATGATGACCGCTAGCGTTCTCTCAGCCGTGAGGCTGGCCTCTATGACTTGTCATACTTTTGTTACCACTTTTTTCAGGAGAGACCAGTCCCTGGAGAAGGCCATAATGCTTGGTAAGGGAAAAGAGAAGCAAAAAATAGAAAGGCCTTCAACAAAATGGACAAACACAGGGGCTGTGACAATGGGCTCAAACATGGGGACATTTGTGAGGATGGTGCAGGACAGGGCCATGCTTCGTTCTGCTATAGTGTTTTAGGTGTTGGAGTGGACACGATGACACCTAACAACAGCATAGAAAAGGCTGTACTTTGATGCTAAAATTTCACAGCACAGCTATAATGTACAGTGACACGAGTGGCCACGGTCACTCTACAATTCTGCTCTGGCAGTGGAATGTAAATGTCAATCCAATTAGCCTCTCAAAAGTCTCATCCGCACAGTGCACCAAGTGACGTATTTTAAAGCCTTCACAAGTCTAAGTTCCATTCCTTTATGATGAACAAAAGCCACATGCAGTGCTTTTGGGTCAATTCTAACCCATTCTGAATATAAAACAGTGAGTGAAACTGCTCAGTAGTGTTTCCAAGACTCATTCTTTATGGGCGCAAACAGCCTCATCGACCTCCCTTGATGTGCCCGGTTTGCTTGAACCACAGAGGCCATGGTCAGCAACCAATCATTTACACCAATAACCAGTAGGGTCTCTCACACAGCATGTTCATGGTAACAGTGCATTTATTCCGCAACCACAATTTTGAAGCAATTTCCAAAAAGATTTAGCCACATTGGCTCATTTAGTCCTCTTGTGTCTTTTAAGCAGATGTTCTTCTCAATAGGATACAGCTGAAGAAAGTCCCCAACCAGTAAGTACATTTCCGTAGTGCTCAAATGGGGAGTTGTTGAAACAGGTCGGCATGCAGGTCCATGAGTGTACAGCTAAATGCCTGGCAGCTACATTTCCGTTCATATGCCATGAGTTTGTTAGTCTGTCAGTCATCAGTTACAGAGGTGATCTGGAGATCTTCTGTGTAGTACGAATAGGAGATGGAAAAAACAAACTATTGAATTCAGATAAGTGGAACTCATTTTCCCCAGAAAGCCATGAGTGTCAGACAAAGACAGCTTACCTCAGGCCCATATATCCGGCTCTTTCATTTATTAGATTGATTGAGAGAATATAAACACCAGGCAAAGCAGATACAACATTGAACAAATCAAAACAAAACAAGGCAAATATGTTCTGAGAGGACACACCATTCCAAAGCCAAGAGTTCTACCCTGGACATGTGAGGTGGCTATGAGTTGAAAATGAATCCACAACAACTAACAAGAACAAAAACACAAGGTCAATGGACTTAACTTTTATGAGAAATGCAACAGAGGTGGAATCTATGCAGTAACACAATCATGTTTACATGTCGTGAGCTAGTGTAGGGAGAAACAAAAATGATCACTTTAGGGAACAGCAAACCCTGGCACGATCAAGATTTTAACAACATGGGAGGGTCCTGTGATGAGTTTGCAAATGCTCAGATTTCAGTTGCTCAAAGACTTCAACTCTCAATGTACAGGCTGGAGGAGTCAAAGAGCGCCCAGGTCTTCATGGCCAGGAAAGGGAAGCTCCATGTTCACTCACCAAATGAAAAGCTCATTAGCAGTAAGAATACATGGAAATGCCCACACTGGAAAAATAAAAAGAGCATGAAGACACACTAGCAAGAAAATAAAACAAAACAAGCAACAGTTAATAAGAAATGCAAATGGGGGCTTTCAGGTTTATGACCAAGATGTGAAGAGCCCAAATTCACCATTCCATTCTTAAAGAACAAGGCACGGTTTTGTTCTGTTGTATATTAAAAAAAAATCACTGTCATTGAGTCAATTCTGACTCAAACCATCCCTACAGGGCAGAGTAGCACAGGCCCTGTGGGTTTCTGAAACCGCAATTCTTTAAAGAAATAGAAAGCCTTGTCTTTCTCCTGGGGACCAGTTAGTAGTTTTGAATTGCTGAGATGTGTGGTGAGGAACCCAACGCATAACCCACTGCATGGGTGCATCGTGTCGTTCTAAAGTGGGGAAACTAGATGGCAGCTAACAACCAGAAAGCTATTCTTTTCACTGCCTCTAATGAATTCATCTAGTTAGGACCCAGAGCAAACTTCTGTCCTCAAAACAGGGGGAAGGACACACAGGCACTCTCTCAGCTGACTTCTACAGTGAAATCATTCCGCGTGTCTGCTTATGGGACACTTTTGTTTAGGGGAGAGCTTCGTCCTCTGTGCTTAGTATTCGAATTAATTGAACTCATTGATAACAGTGATTTGAAGGATGTGATGGAATTAACCAAGGGATTAACCAAGAGTTTGTTGATGGAATTAACTAAGGAATTAACCAAGAGTTTGTTCCTGGAGGAGAAAATACCAGACCACAGGGTATCAGGAGGGAGTGTACTTCACATGTTTTAAGAATAGTTAAGCCCCAGGTTGCCCAAATGAATTTTAACAAGGATAAAGGATGTCAGAAAGGTGTGTCATTGACTCATCAATGAAGATATACAAAAAGACTGAAGTCAATAAAAAGGTAGCATTTCCAAAACAACTCTCCTCCACAAATAGATCAGTTCCCAAAACTGTTGCAATTTTTTTTGCACTTCACAAGAGTGCACAAAAATGTGAATCTAACTGCATTTAGTGTCAAATATCCAATAAGTGGTCAAGAATAAGCCATTGACTTGTCCACACAGGACTGCCTGCCACCACATCTGGTCCAACTCACAGCAGAGCTATCAGAGTAGAACTCCCTATGGGACTCCCACGCCTGTACATCTTTACTGGAGCAGGCAGACTCATCTTCTGCGCATGTCTGCCGAGTTTGCACAGCTGCCCTTGCGGTAGCAGCCCAATGTTTAACCCACTGTGACAAAGGGGTGCTTTTGTTGATATATTCCACATACAATAAAGTACCATTCTAGTAACACATGAAAGACCAACAGAAAAAGAAAAGCTGCCCCAGAGAAAACACTCACCAATTTGTAAGGGAAGCTAATTCATGACACATCAGGAAATACAGGGCTCTGACATTAAGCACTCACACTTCAAGATGTAGATCCTTAAGTGGAGTCCCGAGTAATGCGACCAACTGAGTGCTCAGCTATCAAACAAAAGACTGGAGACTGAAGGCAAAGTAGCAGTACCTTAGAAGAAATCACCCAACTTCTGACATTAGCCACTGAAAATATTACGATGAGTTTTACTCTGAAACCACATATGGTCACCATAGGGAATCATATGTTAGGAAAAATGACTGCTATTTATCCAACTGTTATCGAATTGAGATACAGGAGCTCATTGGTAGCCAATCATTCATGCCATGAATTCACAAGGGGCTTTCAAAAAGGTCATGGAAAAATGGAATAAAAATGATGCAATTTATCCATGAACCTTTTCAAGCTGCTGCAGATCTATTCCTAAGAGATTATTCTAACAGTACAATATTATGCTAAAGAGAATAATGTAATAAATCTTTTTTAATTCCTCAAATACTGTACATCTTAAAAATCTTTAGGATTTATCTTCCATGAAAACTCAGAAAGAACATTAAGCTATTTACATATAACATCTCTCTTGAAGATCTATTAAAGTTGATATTAATTTTATGCTGTAGTTACTGTAAAAAGTCCAGTTCAGTTACAGTATATCTGTATGATTCATATAAAAACTTGATAGCTGAAAATTAACAGAATGACTTTATTTTTCTGGGCACTGCAAATTTTACAAATTCAACTGTGTGGTTTCTCATGTTATAGTTCGAAACTCAACTTCACTTTAGTTTTGAGTTTTCCTTCTCTGAAATATTTCCAACTGATACAGGTTCTGGCTTTTCTAATTGTGTGTATGCGCACACATGGGTATCTTGCTTTGTTTTTGATGTCCCTGAGCATTACAGATGGTTACCATGGATAAGTGTTCATGGAGCGATTGGAAGTTTGTGTCTACTCAGAGTCTCCAGGGAAGAAAGTCTGGGTGATGCACTTTGAGAAACCAGTCACTGAAACCCCTCTGCAACAGTGCTGTGCTCTGACACACATGGAGTCTGCAGGAGTTGGTGCGGATTTGATGGCATCTGCTTGATTTGGTTCATTTCTAAGGGGAAAGAAATGGATTCTGGCTTCATTTGCTACCCTCAAGGCTGGCAGTTCAACCCCACCAGCACATCTGCAAGAGGAAAATGAGGCTGGTTGCTCCTGTGTTGATTTTGATCTCAGACACCTACAGAGGAACACTATGAGTCAGAATTGACTTTGTGGCAGTGAGTTTGTTTTGGTGGGTCAGGGACAATGAACTTTTCCAGGTGGCATAAACAGCTTGCACTAGACTGCCCCCCTGAGGCTTCAAGGGGTAAACAGCCTGCATTACTGTGGAAGAACAGGAGATCTGCTTCCACCAATATGATGCTCCAGAACACAATGGAATTGTTCTACTCTGTAACACGACGTAGCCACGAGATGGATTTACCTCCATGACACCTAACCAAAGGGGAAATTGAACATGATCACATATGCATGTCTAAGTATGCACATGGATGTCATGTTGAAAATATGACCAAATCAAAATAACAAAAACAATTCCCATAAAGAATCACCATGTCCATAATGAAAAACATGTCAGCGTGGCCTATCTAAATTAGTCTGTGAAGAAGCCCTCCTGCTCCAGTGGTTACAGGACTGGCAGCTCCTTGAAATGAAAGCAGTTGTGTCCCATGAGGTGGCCATCTGGTACCACGTGGATTATATTCTAGAAACAATAAGGAGGAGTTTAAGGTGCTATGGCATCACTCCCAGAATCCACTGCAGTGCAGAGGGTCACACAAACCTCTATCAAGAACACTTTGATAAAAGGCTAGCGCATTCCAGCATTACCATGCAGTGGGGGCATAGAGAAAATGGTAGCTTATTTTAATAAGATCCTCTCTTAAGATATGTAAGAGTTATATATCTGGAAGTTATCTTGTATTAGAAATAATTACGACACATTTTAAAATGAGGAGCTATTAGTAGGACACAGTTCTTACACAGTAAATTCAAACAAATTGGAGAACCAGTTAACATATGAAAAAATAATTCAAAAGGAAAAAAGAATTTACATACTTAGAATTTGGTTCCAAGAAACTTCTATGCAGGTCTCAAGATTACTCAGGTCCACACCGAAAAGGTCCAAACGAAAACCTTTCCTGGAGCTGGCCGCACTCCAAAGCCCCCTCTGCCTGGCGGTCATATTAGCTACGATCTTGCTTCCAGGGCAGAAAGCACTCAATGGAGGTTTACTCTGTGGGGAGATTGCAATCTCTGTGAGGACTTAAACTATGCGGGGATTTGGGACCGTGCTGCGATGGTACCATTTTGCAAAGCAAGGTGCTGAGAAGTTAAACTCTTAGTAAGGCCACTCTGGGGTCCCCATGCTCTCAGGCCCGTGACCTGACACGGAAAGGACCGGCCCCAGGAAGAACCCACGCCTTTCGGGAGGGAGGGGTGAGGGTGCAGGCGGAGCTCTGAGCAAGAAAAGCGGCCAGAGGACTCCCGGGCCCAGGGCAGAGGCCTGTAGCCAGCTCCGAAAGGATTTCACTGGAAATGTCCCAGGGGCTGGCGGCGACCTGGAACACTGGCGGACGGGGTGCGGGAAGCGTAACGTCCGCAGGACCCCGGACACAGCTGGGGAGCCAGGCCTGCGGGGACTCCGCACCTGGGCTCAGCACAGAAACACGAAACTCACTCACCCGTAGAAACACGTGGGACGCTCGCTCGGATCTTCTCAGGCGGAGGAAGTGGGGTCCTCAGGAAATTGCATCACGTGGGAATAGAGGGGCGGTGCCTGGAGATAATGGGGGAGTTGGGGAGGGCGGGGCCTGGAGGTGAGGCTCAGGGCCCTGAGTGGCAATGGATTCATTCATTCTTAGTCTGGAAACCCTGCTGAAACCTGTCCTCTTTGGGAGGCCCTGCTTGCATTTGGGACGCGTTTGCATTTGAATCACAACAACACACAAGCCCAGACACAGCGGTGGGTGGAAGGCATGCTTCCCAAGTGAGAACTTCCGCAAGAGACAACTCCAGCTGCTAGGACCACAGACCCACACTAAAGGCGTCTGATGCCATCTGCTCCCCTTGACCATGTCTTTCCTGGGTTCCCCCTGAACGCTCCTCAACCACCCAACTCGAAGAGGCCCGAGCCTTGTAGATTCAAGAGCCACAATAGGAAGACCCTTCACAACCTGCTTCATCCTCAGACACGGATTTCAGGCTCTGCTCCCAGTGCCTCAGCACCCAGACTCAAGGCTCCTTTCCCTTGTGCATGTGCAGGTGAGCATGGAGATGGGGAATTCCTGAAAGCGCCACCCTCCTTCAGTTGCCATCTCCTCCCCCTCCTCTTCTCCTCCCCTGCTCTCGTCCTCTCTCCTCACTGCTACAGATTTATTTCCTCCCAATGTGTGGGTTCTGTATTGCTATTTTGATGAAACCTTTCTATGAGAATAACTGTCTTTTCAGTAAGTTCCAGTCAACTAATTGTCCTTTGCGGACTGTTTCCTTTAATACATTTCACGTGTTGAGGTCTCTCCTTTCTGTTTCTATGTAATTGAGTATTTTTTTAATCAGGAATGGGTGTTAGATATTATCAAATGCCTCTTCTGCATCTATGAATATGATCATATGGTTCTTATTCTTTGTCCTATTTATGTGGTTGGTTTTTCTAATGAAAGATACTTGCATCCCTGGTAATAATCCTTCTTAATCAAGTTAAAGTATGAACTCAAAGGTGGAGATAGGTGCTTTCTAACTAAATCCATCCATTTCCACAAATCTAAAGATAAACTGCTCAGATGTATGATCTAATCACTCTCCTAAACCAATAGTTATGTAATCATCAATTATGTTACTTTACTGTTAAAACACCAGTATATATCCTGTTGTGGTGTATTTTATAAATGATTTTACCCCATATTCCCTGTAGTCTTAAAATTTTCTTATGAAGCTTCTCATGCATTAACGTAATAAATAAATTTAGTTTCTAATACAAATCTACCATTGTTCAATTTTGTCCTTGACTATTGATTCATCGTGCAGGTATATATATTAAAACCATGAATATATATTTTCGACAATGATTCTGGAATGATTATTACTTTACTGCTTATTTTAAAAAGAAACTGTAATATTTCAGTACTTATTGTACATAGAGTCCCTGTACAAGGGAGGTGGTTGTTAGGTGTCACTAAGCTATCTCCAAATCATGTTTCTTCCTGTTACCACCGGGAGAAACACTGGCCTGTCCTACACCATCCTCATAATTGTTCTTATATTTGAGCCCGTTGTTTCAGCCTTTGTGCATCTAAAAAGTTTTCCTCTTGTTTGTTACCAAGCAACATGGTTGAAGCGATGTATCTCTTGTATTTGCCTCTGGTTTGCAAATACACAAACACTCTAAGGTTTTACTTATATGGAATAAGAAAATATATTTAAAAGAAGAACAATAAAGTCAGAACTTTTGTATGATTTCTGACTCATAGAACCATAGAGAGCAGAGTAAAAGCTTCTTAGGCTTTTGTTTTTTCCATTTTATAGAACATACGGTTTCATCTTTAGCATAGCAGGTAGTGTCCTTAAACAATAGTCAAAAACTACAACAATAGTCCAAAACTACACAGGTGATGTAGTGGTTTATTTTCTCAGTCTCAGACATGGATAAACACCACATGGAAGTTAAAGCTTACTTGAATATCCCAGAGATGAAGAAAATACTGATTGTTTTGTGTAACATTAAAATTGTGTTGATTTGGTAGAAGTACATTGTCAATTGTTTTGCGTGACCCTGAGCACAGCTGTGAGATTCTGGTTGTAAGAGAATGATACCCTGATCCATGATCAAAGTAACTCAGGTGTCACCCTTTATGACATGGATATTCAGTGTCACATAAGGAGGCTGATGCCTTTAGCTCAGTCACTGAGGTATGTGACTTTGATCATACATCTGATAATAATCTAACCGTTTGTCAGGATAAGAATCTGGGTGTTTGTTTTTTCTAAGACCTACACATTGTATTATTTACAATTCATTGGAATTCCTTCCTGGATGGTCAGTATTATGAAGAACAAACTTTCAAATATGGTGGTGGCAATTTAGGCACTGCCGTTTATGTGATATTAATCTCTTCCACATCACGTACGATACGTGTTTTCCTAAATGCCTATGCTTAATGAAGTCTTATCTTCGCACTGATTTTTCACTTACACGGTTTCATGACTGTGCTCCTCCCATTCCGGGTCACGCTGAGATGGGCCGGAAGTGGCGGTGTCCTAGCCGGATGTGAGGGTCGGAGTGGGAGTCTTAATTGCCATTCTCGGGGCGTGGTCTCAGAGAAGCGCCCTCAGCTGGAGCCACGTGTAGTGGTCGCGCCCAGGTGGTGGTTGCTCCGGACCATTTGCGGTGACCCTGGTGCACACAGCAGCCAGGCTGGGGTGCAAGCGCCCTTCCCCCCCTCCCCCTCCCCGAGCAGCAGTGTGTTGGGATGTGGTGGGGTGTCCCAGAGACTGGTCCCATTCCCCAGTGTTGGGACTGGTAGGGCTTTGTGGGGAGACTCCCTGCTGGAGAAAGAGGGATTCCAGACTCGCACTTTGGGCGTCGGGGTTCCCTCATCGCCTTGCAGGTCTCCCCTCACCCCCCTCCTTGTTTCCTCTCGCACAGCGGCGCCCCCTCCCGGAGTCTCTGCAAGTCTGCAGCTCACAGGTGCTTCTCTCACCACAAAGGATGAATGCGGTCAGGAAGCGAGTGGCTGCAGCTGGAGCCCAACGCTATGGTGACCAGACGCCCTGCTTTTGTCGGGACAGCCCCGATTTTTAACAAATCGCCCCGCGCCCCGCAGCGTTTTAAAAAAGTCCCGATTTTTGGAAAGAATGCAGACAAGCTAGGGAAAGGCGGGAGAATTGGAATATACTGTTTTCGGCTGCCATGTGGCTATTTCGCTTTATATTATTTTTGTTAATTTTATAACGTTAAAATTTAATAATAACAAATAATTGTTGAGCACTGATTATCAAGAACTGCTTATCAAAGTTCGCATTGTTGGAATTCGCCACCATTGTTTGGGTTTAATGAACAATGGCATTTTAGGGCGTTGGCAAGGAGGAAAACATTTTGTAACTGTCTCTTCTTAGACGATACAATCGTACTGCGTGCTAAACAAGTGATGTCAACAAATCAGCCATTCAGATAATTTAGCTAAGTAATTTATTTCATAAATACATACATTTTCTTGAATTTAGCAGACAGTACTCGTATTATTTATATTTTATACTGGCGACAAAAATGTCTAGCGCCGGCCTTGAAAGTGACACGTAAGACTTAGGTTACAGCAAATTAAGGGAAAAAATAATACAAGTGAGTATTGTTATTTAGAAAGAAATATAGGATCAAATTTAAAATAATTTTTTAAATGTAGTTACATTATAACAATCAATTAATGTAATTTATAAACTAACAATAAAATATGTTCATGTAATTGTGTACCTACTTGCTGTGCTTTTAAGCAATAGGTATATAATAATTTATAATATAATTATAAGTTATTTTTTTTAGATTTTTAACATAATGAGTAAGAAAAAAAGATGCAAATTAGATCCGAGTGGATTTCCTTTTATTAAAAAAAACAAGCGATTACATGGTAAAATATGAAAAATGTAATGACGAATTTTCTATTTCGCACGGTGAAAGAATGATATTTCAAAGCACTTGGAGATAGAAACATAAAACATACTAATGCCTCTTCCTCCAAAATATAGGAAATTTTTTGGAAAACAACTTATGGAAACAAAGAAAAGAAATTAGCATTAGCAGAAGGACTTATGTCTTTTCATGCTATTAGTCACAATCATTCCTTCAGATCTATAGACTGTACATCACAAGTTTTCAAAAAGTTAATCAACCAAAAATTTGCCTGTGCTAGAACAAAATATGAGGCAATTGTGTGTAATATGCTTTTCCTATATGCATTTTTAGAATTTAACAAAAATCTAGAAAACATTAATTTTATATCCATATATTCTGACACTTCTAATCATAGGATATAAAGTTATTTCCAACCATTATTAATTTTTTGATTTGGAAACTGGAATAAAAATTAGAATTTTAGATTTCATTTCTGTATCCCCCGAAACTTCTGAAATAATTTTCAGTTCCATTATTAATATTTTGGAAAAAAACATCTTAAAACATGGCATGATTGCATATTGTGCAGACAACATGAACGCAAATTTTGGAGGAAAAGCGAGAAGAGGTACAAATAATATTTTTCATAAGTTAAACAAAAACCTTAATCAAAACATTATGTGTGTTGGTTATGCAGCACACACCATACATAGCGCCATTCAAACAGTTGCTGATTTGTTGCCTGTAGATGTGGAAAATATTTGTTATTAAAATACATTCTTATTTCTATATATACACTGTGTGTGTTGAAATGCTTAAAGACTATTGTGAAACTGCAGAAGTCGAATATCAGAACATACTTGAATACAGTAAAACGCGCTGGTTAGCTCTTTTGCCAGCTGTTGAAAGAAATTTGAAAATATACAATCCTATGAAATCCTACTTTCTATCACAGAATAAATGTCCTAGAAGTTTAGAAGAGTTTTTTGAAGAAGATTCTTCAAACATTTGGCTAGAGTTTGTACACAATCAAGCAGCTGATTTTCAAAATGCTATAAAACTTATTGAAGGTAACAAAATTTCAGTAATCAAAGTAGCAAATTCTACTGCTTGTATTCATTAGCTGATTTCCTTGGGAAATTCTTTGAGCCTCACTGGGCCTCTTTTGGTTTGTCTCTCAAGTGGACCAGATGTTTCCAACTGAGGGTTAAGTGACTCAGTGCAGGGTCTACCAGGCAGTCAGTGGCTGCTCCTGTGATCTATGCCGCCGAGAGGCGTGCACACATCCTAATGATGTTGTGCTGAGTGGAAATGAAGGTCATGGGAGACTTACAGCTGAGGGTGAAGGTGCAGAAAAGTTGCTTGGGACTGTCCTTAGGGAACAGGCATTTGAAAGGACAAGAAGAAGGAGCTGGGCACAGCACGCCAGGTTCTGGTTTACTATGCTGGGAATTAAATATTGAAGATGAATGAAATTGCATTTATCTTCTGCCTGAACACTGCTGCCTGGAATTGTGTTGCAAATTATCTTTTTAAGTGTTAAAAGTGCAGACACCACTTTGAAGACTAAGGTGCTCCTTACCCTAGCTGTTGTATGTAGAGTGACCTCATGGATGTTTAAAATGGACAATGTGTAAGGGAGACCGGAGAAGAAATGCTGCATCTGAACTAAGTGTTGGTGAGGAATATTGAAATTACAATAGTGTGTCGGATGAACTAACGTGTGTCTTGGAGTAAGTACAGCTAAATGGCCCTTGGAAGCGATGATGGGAACACTTCTCTCATACTTTGAAGATGTTATCAGAAAGATACGTTATTAGTCCTTGGAAAAGGACATCGTGCTTGCTAGAAGGATTACAAAGAATACCCCCAACAAGATGAAATGGTTCAGTGGCTGTGACAATGGGCTCTAATGTACTTGTGAGGACGGGGCAGGATCATGCAGTGTTTCTTTCTATTATACATAGGGTCGCTATGAGTCTGAACTGATTGGATGGCATCTAACAACATCCACGTGGTGGGATGTTTACTATTTTGAGGAACTTCCAGACTGTTTGCCAAACCGACTATCTTCTTTCAGTGCATGAGGACACTTGATTTTCAACATCCTAGACAATTTTTGTTATTTGTTTTATTATAGCCTTCTTGTGTCTGTGTCATTGAGGTAGTTTATTGTGCCAACCTGGCTGATAAACACATGTGGAGTTAATTGGAGGGTAGAGGGATAAATGGCTCAGTGAGCATCGACTTTCTAGTTCTCGGGTCTCTTGCTTTCTGATGGTCAGACCAGGGTGCCACTGCCTTAACCAGTTCCCTGCTTCAGGTGGCCAGGCTCACTTTCTGCAAGATATCCCTGAGAAGCCACATGGACCTACCCCAATGAAGCCCTGGGTGCTAGAGCACCCATGTGGAGACTGCTGCCAGAGCTTAGATGTTTTCACATTCACCGACTCAGCTTTCCTCCTGCAGTCGGTGTCATTGTGTCAGTTTTGCGAGATGGAGGAGGAGTTTGTGAATTGGTGCTGGACATGTTGGTTAATGGGTTAATGTTGGACTTGTGGGCTTAGGCAGCACTGGGTTGGGATGTTTTCTTGAAGTACACTTAATATTAAAGGTTGTATAACACTCTCTTATACATGCGTTTCTGTGGATTTGTTTCTCTAAAGTACCCATACGACCACAGGTATATCATTTTGATTTTGATTGCATTTGCCAAATCTTAAATACTTTGTCATCCTGAGCTGTGCTTCGGATTATCTGTTCAGCTCTTTAACTTCATAATTTCTTCCATTTGCCTTAGCTCCTCTAAGAAATTATGAGCAATTTCAAAGTCTCTTCTGATACCCACTTTCATTTTTTTCTTCATTTTCTGTCTTTAATGACCTTTGCTTCCTTCACATACGATGTTCTTGATATCGGCCCCGCTACCCACCCCAGCTCATCAGGTCATTAGTGTTCATTGCATTAAGTCTGTTCTTAAAATGTTCCCTAAACTCACATCGGATAGCCTCAAAATATTATTTTGGCTCTCGTGGACTTGTTTTTATTTTCTTCAGTGTCAAACAATGTACAAAAATTATAGGCTAAATCTATACCAGAGTTGTATAATTTATGTTTAAAATACTTATATCTTTAGATTACTGACTAACTTCTTGAATAATTTTTAATTTACTGTCTTTTAGTTGTTGACTTGTAAAACTTATTTATATATTCTGAATACTAGATTGTTAGATATCTCATGAAATTCTTGATTGTTTCTTTCCGATCGTAAGGGACTTTAATTTTGATGAAGTTCAACTTTATGCACATTTTCCTTGGGCTTAAGATGTCAGTATTGTTTAAAATGTGGTGAAGAAAGCGGATGGTGCCCAGCTATCAAAAGATATAGCGTCTGGAGTCTTAAAAGCTTGAAGATAAAAAGTGGCCATCTAGCTAAGAAGCAACAAAGCCCACATGGAAGAACACACCAATCCTGTGTGATCACGTGGTTCCAAAGGGATCCATTATCAGGCATCAAGGAACAAAAAATCATATCATTGGGTGCACAGCTCCATGATATGATCGCTGAGGACAAACGGGTGCATGAGCAAAGGTGGCAAAGAAAGCTGATAGTGCCCAGCTATCAAAAGAGATAGTGTCTGGGGTCTTAAAGGTCCGAAGGTAAACAAGCGGCCATCTAGCTCAGAAGCAACAAAGTCCACCTGGAAGAAGCATACCACCCTGTGTGATCATGAGGTGTTAAAGGGTTCAAGTATAAGTCATCATAATAAAAATTAAAAAAAAACTTACCATAGTGAATGAAGGGGGAAGTGCAGAGTGGAGGCCCAAAGTCCATTTGTCAGCCACTGGAGATCCTCTCACAGAGGGGTCTAGGGGAGGGGATGACTCTGTCAGGGTGCGATGTAGCACCGATGAAGAATACAGCTTTCCTGCAGTTCCTAAATGCTTCCTCCCCACCAACTACCATGATCCGAATTCTACCTTGCAAGTCTGGATAGAGCAGAGGTACACTGGTGCAGATAGGAGCTGGAGGCACAGGGAATCCAGGGCGATGATACCTTCTGGACCAGGGGTGTGAGGGACGATACTGGGAGGGTAGAGGGTTAGTGGGTTGGAAAGAGGGAACCAATTACAAGGATCTACATGAGATCTCCTCCCTGGGGGACGGACAACAGAAAATGGGGTGAAGGGAGATTTTGCACAAGGCAAGATATGAAAAAATAATAATTTATAAATTATCAAGGGCTCATGAGGGAGGGGGGAGTGGGGAGCGAAGGGGAAAAAAGGACCTGATTCAAAGGGCTTAAGTGGAGCAAATGCTTTGAAAATGAAGGGCAAAGAATGAACAATGTGCTTTACACAATTGATGTATGTATGGATTGTGATGAGTTGTATGAGTCCCTAATAAAATGTTTTTTTAAAAAAAGCGTAAAAAAAGTAAAAAGCGATTTAACTATGAAAAAAATACAACTTTCCTCTAGTTCCTAAATGCTTCCTCCCCTACCACTATCATGATCCTAATTCTACCTTACAAATATGGCTAGACTAGAGGATGTATACTGGGAAAGATAGGAACTAGAAACAGGGAATACAGGGCGGATGATCCCTTCAGGGCCAGTGTTGTGAATAGTGATGCTGGGAGAGTAGAGGGAGGGTGGGTTGCAAAGGGGTAACCGACTACAAGAATCTACAAGTGACCTTCTCCCCGAGGAACCGACAACAAAAAAGTGGGTGAAGGGAGACGTCGGACAGGTCAAGGTATGACAAATAATTTGCAAATTACCAAGGATTCATGAGGGAGAATTTACAAATAATTTGTAAATTACCAAGGATTCATGGAGAGCAAATGTTTGAGAATGAGAGCAATGAGTGTACAAATGTGCTTTAAACAACTGATGTATGTATGGATTGTGATAAGAATTGTATGATCCCCTAATTAAACAATAAAAGAATTCTCTTCAAAAAAAAAAAGATATCTTCCATTGTAAGCAATTATGACATCTTAAGCATAAGCAACCCAAGGAAAATGTATATGACTTGAACTTCATCAAACTTTAAATTCCTTCTAATTAGAAAGACACATTTAAGAATTTGAAAAAGGCAACCTACATTAGTAACTATTTCTAAGTGCGATATCTAATAATCTAGTATTCAGATAATATGAAGAACTGCTACAAGTCAACAACTAAAAGACAACAAATTAAAAATTAGTCAAGAAGTTAGTTACTACTCTAAAGCTATAAGTATTTTAAACATAAACTATACAACTCTAGTATAGATTTAGTCTACAATTTCTGTAAATAGTTTGAAACTGAAGAATATTAAAATAAGTCCATGACAGCCAAAATAATATTTTGACGCTATCCGATCTGATTTAAGGGAACATTTCAAGAAAAGACTTAATGACCTGATGAAATGGGGCGGTGTGTGTGTGAGAGAGAGATAGCAAGAACATTATATGTGAAGGAAGCAAAAGATCATTACAGACAGGAAATCAAGAAAAAAATCAAAGTGGATGTCAGAAGAGACTTTGAAATTGTTCAAAATTGTAGGGTAGCTAAGACAAATGGAAAAAATGAAGAAGTCAAAGAACTGAACAGAAAATCTCAAAAGGCAGCTCAGGAAGACAAAGTATTAAAAGAATTCATCATTTGGCAAATGCAAATGAAATGCCACTTACACACAAAAGAAGGCTATAATGAAACAGATAACAAAAATTGTCTAGGATGTTGAAAAATCAGTGTCCTTATGGACTGAAAGATGGTACAGCCTCTTTGGGAAACACTCTTGAAGTTCCTCAAAATAGTAAACATACCACCAGGTGGTTGATGTTAGATGCCATCCAATCAGTTCAGACTCATAGCGACCCTATATATAATAGAGTACATAGTCCTGCACCATTCTCACAATTACTATTATGTTAGAGCCCATTGTTACAGCCACTGAATCAATTCATCCTGTAGGGGGTCTTCTTTGTTATCCTTCTACCAAGCACAATGTCCTTCTCCAAGGCCTTATAACATATCCTTCTGATAATGTGTTCAAAGTATGAGAGAAGTCTTGGCATCCATTCAACTGTACTTACTCCAAAACGCATGTTAATTCATCTGGCACTCAATTGAAATTTCAATAATCCTTACCAACACCTAGTTCGGAAGCATCATTTCTTCTCAGGCATCCCTTATTGATTGTTCATTTTAAAAATCTAGGTGAGGTCACTGGATATACAACAGCTCGGGTAAGGAGCACCTTAGTCTTCAAAGTGGTGTCTTTGCACTTTTAGAAATTTAAAATGATAATTTGCAACACAATTTCAGCAGTGTTCAGGGAGAAGATAAATGCAATCCCATTCCTCTTCAATTGTTAATTCCCAGCATAGTAAATATTTTTGATGCTTTCAAATTTTCCAAGACGCATATTTTGTACATTCCACATCCTGATTAATGCACGGTTTCAACAGTTTCTTCTCCGTTTGAGTTATGCCATATTAGCCAATGAAGGTCCCGAAAACTTGCTTCATCCAGATTAAGGTCAACTCTACTTGGAGAGAATATTGGAAGTGACCTGTCAGAAGCATAAACCAAATTGGTCTTGGAGGAAGAATAGCCAGAATGCTCCTAAGACATGACGATGGTAAGCCTTAGTCTCACGAGTCGTCAGGAGAGACCAGTTACTGGAAAAGGATATCACACTAAGTAAAATGGAGGGTCACTGAAGAAGAACAAGATCCTGAATAACATGGATTGGCAATGGCTGCCACATAGGTTCAAACACAATTGTAGGGATGGCCCCTGTGATAAACCTAATGCTGCCGTGACCATGTCCCTGCTCTGCTCAACTCCCTCCAAAGGTTCCCTGTCCTCACTAAGAAGCCGAATATGAGTTCTTTGAGGCTTGTTAGCACCAGGACCTGGCTGGCCTGTGCCCAGCTCCTTCTTGTCCTTTCAAATGCCCGTGCCCCCGAGGACAGGCTCAAGCAATTTTCCTGCACCGTCATGCTCAGGTGTAAATCTCCCATAACCTTCATTTCCACTCAGCCCATCATTAGGATGTGTTTGCACGCCTCTCGGCGGCACAGATCACAGAAGCCACTGACTGCCTGGCAGACCCTGCCCTGAGTCACTTAACCCTCAAGTGCAAACATCTGGCCCACTTGAGACACAAACCAATAGAGGCCCAGTGAGGCTGACTTTCCCAAGGAAATCAGCTAATGATTAGAAGCACTAGAATGTGATCTGTCTGTAGAATTCTGACTGTAGGGCCTCTCAGCCTACACAGACATGTTTGTGGGCTTTGGTCTCTACACAGGAGCTGACATCTAGACAGTACAGTGTGAACCTTCATGGAATGAACAAGAGCAGGTCTCTGGATATGAATCACCCTCCAAACTCAGGCAGGGACTGGAGCAGAACTTCCCTCTGGCCAGAGGGGCTGTAGGAAGTCCCATGTGGTGTGGGGATGAGCTTTCCTAGAACCGTTAGATTGGGAGTTGGAGAATTATGACTACAGTAGAGAGCAGGTATCCTGGTGTCTGGTGGGTTGTATGTTGGGTTTCTAACCACAAAGCCATCAGCTGGAAACCACTGGCTGGAAACAGATGAGGCTTTCTACACCTGTGAGTGGGTACAGTCTGGGAAACCCAGAGTCAGTTCGACCCTGTCCATATGGTCTCTGGGTTAGAATCACCAGCAGTAAGTTTGGAGGGGAGTACTACCACTTATCATGCAAGCACGTGTTCAAAGAATCATGTGGAGCACCAGGCCAGCCGCTCAGTCCCTCAATGTCAGAGCCACACCCACCTGGATGATCTCCTTGAGCAGCTCTACGGCCTCCTTCAGTTCCTGGCTCATGGCTTCATTAAACCTGGAACTTTTTCTAAAATCTCTTATTCAAAAACAAAACCAAACCGAAAAGAACCACCCAAACCAAGCAACACACTCAGGGAATTTTCATTAGAAAAGGGATAAAATGGTTCTGTTAGGTAGCTAGCATCAGGGATGGGAAGCCCATTTACGCATGCCCAGGAGAGCCAGCATAGGACAAAGCTGGATTTTCCCACCTGTGGGCGCGGATGGGCGTTACACCTGGAGCAGCCCATCTGGGCCAGGTGACTGCAGTTCAGCCAATGGGAGCGACCTGGGGTCGTTCACCACGCCTCCCAGGGAACCTTTGAAAAGGCAGGGACTGCAAGGGAGAGGGGTCTTATCTGGTTGTCTTCGTGGGAGGAAACTTGGGAGAGAGATCCTTGCGGAACCCTGAGCAGTCTCTGCCAGGCCGCATGGTCAAAGGAATCCTATGGGTGCCGCGTAAAACCTGAAGCTTTTTTTAACTCTCATTAAATTCACTTGGATCACGAGCATGGCTTCCCGTGAAATCTTTCTCGCGCAGAGCCAAGGACCGAGGCTGAAATCTAGCCAGGAGAGAGAGAGAGACCTAACAATTCCAGGTGGGAATACACAGTTGAAATAGAGTTGGCATAATTCTAAACATAGGACAAGCTACTAGACACTTCAGAGGCAACAAAAACAGAAATATCCCTTTGGGCAATAAGCAGGCACAGCTTCCACACTAGCAAATTTGCTGAAATAATGGATCCAGTTCAATTCCCTGGGTGTCTTACTGGCTACTTTCTCTGCATGACAATTAATTACTATTGAGGGCAGTTTTCTCCAGTCCCTCTTAAAGAAACCTTCCCTCCAGCTGTCTGTCCTCCACTGTGAAAGCTTTCCTCCAGCTTCTTTCTCCTGTTTAAAAGAAACTGGGTTTTGTAAAAATTAAACAACATGCAAAATTTTTTAAGAGTATGTGGGAAAGGGGGATCTTCCGTTTGATTTGTGTATGTGGGAAAAGGGATCTTCCTACTTAAGGGGTCTTGCCCTTCTATGGAGACCTATATGCTTTCCTAAAGAAAGACTGGCCTTCACTTTGGCTGTGTTCCTGCCCACTGAACCCCATCTTTGTACAGCTGGGCCCATCTCTATCTCCTTTTACTTTCCACCTGCCAGAGTGTTGATAGTCACCAAACTGGTTCACCTCTCTTGAGGCCCCTAGTCCTTGAAAGACTTACCCCCAGCAACCTGGGAATGCCTATCATGTCTCAGTGCGCGGTGGGTGCCTGGAATATCATTCAACAACCATAAGGCTGAGCGCGCTCCCCACAGCCGCCCTACCGGCCAGCCGGCACGAAGGAGCCAGGGCGTTTCCAGACCTGTGACTTAGGTTCACCCAGCTCCTGGGGGAAGTTATCACACAGGGACTTTCCGGACTGGGTTCATCTCCGCCCGCTCTAGGGAGAGGGTACTGCACAGGTGACAAGACTGGGCAAACCTCCGGAGGAAGCTCTAAGGTTTTGTGCACCAGCTGCAGCCATTTCCTCCTGGTGAGAGAAATAACAGACCCCGGGGGCTCACCTTTGAGCTAAAGACGTTCCAAAGAGTCTCGGGGAGGAGGCACCGCTGTGTGAAAGGAAACAAGGGAGGGGGCTAGGAGACCCGCAAAGCGAAGAATAAGGAACCTGTACGACCAAAGCCCCAGTCTGGGATCCCCCCTTGTCCAACAGGGATTCTCCCTGCGAACCCCAACCAATTCCCAAAAGGGGGAGGCGAGAGGGACTAGCCTCTGGGACACCCTCCCACATCCCAACAAGCCAGGGGCGCTGCTCGGGGAGGGGGAGGGAGGAGAAGGGCGCTTGCACCCCAGCCAGGCTGCTGTGTGCACCAGGGTCACCCCAAATGGTCCGGAGCGACCCCCACCTGGGCGCACCCACGACACACGGCTCCGGCTGCTGGCGCTTCTCTGGCACCACGCCCCAACACTGCAAGTAAGATTCGCGCTCTGATCCTCACTTCTGGCTAGGACACCGCCACTTCCGCCCCCATCTCACCAAGACTCGGAATGGAGGAGCATAGTCCTGGGTGTGATCCGGAAACACGTAGGTGAAAAATCAATCCGGAGATAAGACTTCATTAAGCATAGGCGTTCAGGAAAACATGGATCTTACATGATGTGGAAGAGATTAATATAACGTCATAAACAGGGTTCCTGGTGCCTAAATTCCCACCAACATATTGGAAAGTTTGTTCTTCATAACACCATCCAGGAAGGAATTCTGATGAATTGGAAATAATACAATGTACAGGTCTTAGTGGAAAAAGATTCTTATCCTGACAAACGGTTAGATTATTAGCAGATGCATGATCAAAGTCACACCTTATAAACAGCAAGGACTGAGCTAAAGGCATCAACCTACCTATGTGACACTGAATATCCACATCATAAACGGTGACGCCTGAATCACTTTGATAGTGGGTCAGGATATCATTCTCTCTTTTTTTATCTTTCACAGAGAATAATTTTGTTGATTATCATCAAACAAGCATCATTAATTCATTGGCACTTTGAGAAACGGAGTAGGAGAACTACCTGGGAAGGTTTTCAGAACAAGCTCTGTGTGTCATTCCTTCCAGCCCACCACAGTCAGTAAATGGTTGAGTGTCCGTGAGAGTATATGTTAGTGCTGTAAAAGAGAAACTCAGGAACAGGGAGGAAGACGGACATGACAGGACAAGAGAGAGCAGAAACAGAAATAGCTTTACTCGGTGAGGGGAACTCCCGGGCGAGTTCTATGACCTAGGCCAACAGGTCTGGGAAGTCGTGCTCAGCAGCTGGGGGCGAGGGCTATAAAGGGGTGGTGAGGAATGCAGGATAATTAGAATATGGGGCGTGGAAACCAGGAGAATTGCTGGTCGACTCCTTGCTGCTTTCTTTGAACCCCTAACATCTGGTTTCACTGGTTATCTTATCTGGCGCCAGCCGCTGCTGACCTTGGGGATGTGCAAGGCAGCTCGTGCAGGGCCTGGACCTGCTTCAGCTTACTCCAAACGGGGCCTGCGTAGTTCAGATCTGACCCAAATAAGTGCAGCAGGGCATTAGTGGAGGTTGGGACACCTCAGTAGTCTGAGAATCTTCTAGGTGGTTTGGAAAGTGTCCCTTTGCCCCATGATAGCATCCTCTTACAACAGAATCTCACAGCTGACCTCAGGGCCACATAAAATAATTAACAATATACTTCACCCATATCAACACAATTTTAATTTTATACAAAACAAACAATATTTTATTCATCACTTGGCTAGTCAAGTACACTTTAACTTCCATGTGGTGCTAATCCATTTCTGAAACTCTGAAAATAAACCACTACATCACCTGTCTAGTTTTGGATTATTGTTTATAAGGACACCACCTGCTGTGGTAAAGATGAAATATTATGTTCTATAAAATGGAAATAAAAGCCTAAGGAGCTTTTACTCTCTATAGTTCTATGAGTCATAATCACATGACACCTCTGACTTTATTGATCTTCTTTTAAATGCATTTTCTTATTCCATATAAGTAAAACCTTAGAGTGTGTATTTGCAAACCAGAGGCAAATACAAGAGATATATCATTTCAGCCGTGGTGCTTGGTAAAGTAGAGAGGCACCCAACAAGAGGAAAGTTTTTTAGATTGACAAAGGATGAAACAATGGGCTCAAATATAAGAACAATTATGAGGATGTTGTAGGACAGGCCAGTGTTTCTCCCTGTGGTACACAGGGTCACTATGATTTGGAACTCACTTAATGAAACCGAACAATAACAACCTCCCTTGTACACTGACTCTATGTACAATAAGTACTAAAATGTTAGCGTGTTTTTTTAATAAGCAGTAAAGTAATAATCATTCCAGAATAGTTGTTGAAAACATGCAATTATGATTTAAATTATATAACTGCAAGATGAATCAATAGTCAAAGACAAAATTGAACAACTGTAGATTTGCATGAGGACTTTATTATTTTTTAATCTTAATGCATGAGAAACTTTAATACACAATTTTAAGACTACAGAGAATGTGGGGTAAAAGTATTTATAAAATACTCTCTACAACGGGATATATTATAGTGGTGTTTTAACAACACAGTAACAAATTTGATGATTTCATGACTAATTAGTTGAGAAGGAGGATTACTTCAAACACCCTCATAGTTTATCAACAGATTTGTGGAAATGGATGGATTGAGTTACAGTGCACCTGTCCCTGCCTTTGAGTTCATATTTCACCTTGACTGAGTGGGATTATTACCAGGGATGCAAGGATGTTTCAACATTAGAAAAACTCTTAATGTAACCAACCACATAAACAGGACAAGGAATAAGAACCCTGTGATCATATTAATAGATACAGAAAAGACACATGACAATATCCAACACCATACCTGATACAAACACTCAATAATATAGAAATGGAAGGGAGAGACCTCAACACAACAAATGTATTAAAGGAAACAGTCAGTGAAGGACAATTATTTGACTGGAACTTGCTGAAAATAAGACACTTATGCACACAGAAAGGTCTCATCAAAAGAGTAATACAGAACCTACAGATGGGGGAATAAGTCTTTAACTGTGTTAGACAGGGTTCTCTAATGAGACAATAAACTATCACAGTGAGGAGATGGAGACGGGAAGGAGAAGAGGAGGAGCAGAAGACAACTGTGGCATTTTCAGGAATTTCTAATCTAGACGCTCACCTGAGCATGCACCAGGAAAAAGGAGGCTGGAATCTGGGTGGTGTAGCATAAGAAGCAGAGCCTGAAATCAGTGTTTGAGGGTGAAGAAGTTTTGTGAAGGGTCTTCCAATTGTGGCTCTTGATTCTACAAGGCTTAGGCCTCTTCTTTGACGTGCGTGGTTGGAGGAGTTCATGTGAAAGCCATATGGGGCAGCAGAGGCGTAGTCAAGTGGAACAGATGACATTCAGTGCTGTCAAGTGTGACTGTAGTCCATGCAACTGGAGTGTCTCTTGGGAAAATTCCCAGTTGGGAAGCATGAGCTCCACCCACCATTTTCTGTCAGTTTGTCTTTGTGTGTTGTTGTGTTTCAAATGCAGGCAGGGTCACCCAAAATGAACAGGTTTCAGCAGGGCTTCCAGACTAAGAAACTAAGAATGAATCAGTTGCCACTCCAGGTGCTGAACCTCACCTCCCTGCCCCTCCCTCCAGAACAACCTCAACTCTTCCAGGCCACACCCCTTGGGACAGTCACTTCCCCACCCCCTACCTAGATGATGCAATTTCTTGTTGAACCTACTTCCTCCGCCTGAGAAGGTTCAGCTTGAGTTTCCCACAAGGACAGGTGAGTCTCTATGTTTGTATGTCGATCCCATGTGCAGAGTCCCCTGCAGGGTGACTCCCCAGCTGTGTCTTGGTTCTTGAGGACGTTACAGTTCCCTCCCCCTGTCTGCCCGGTTCCAGGACGCCACGATCCTCTGAGACGTTTCCATTTAAATCCTTTCTGAGCTGGGTACAGGCCTCAGTGCATTCAGGGATGGGGATACTCTGCCTCCTTTATGCTGCCCAGAGTCCCTCATGCACCCTAACCCCCTCAAGCCAGAAAGGCTCGATTGGGGGTGGGTTCTTGC
Source organism: Tenrec ecaudatus (assembly GCF_050624435.1). Lineage (NCBI taxonomy): Eukaryota > Metazoa > Chordata > Mammalia > Afrosoricida > Tenrecidae > Tenrec > Tenrec ecaudatus. The sequence goes on from NC_134542.1 coordinate 123,327,028, forward strand.
CTGGGGCCCCCGAGCATGAGAGCAGGAGACCCCAGGGTGGCCTTTACTGAAAGGAGAGGCCAGCCTTGCAGTCATCAGGCCACCCCACTGATGACCGAGGTCTGCATTAGAGCTTAACTTCTCAGCACTGTGCTTTGCAAGAGGGCACAATAGCAGTGACAGCCCCAAATCCTCGCACGGATTAGGTCCTGACTTGGATTGCAGTGAATAAGCCTCTGTTGAATGCTTTCTGCCCTGGCAGAGGACTTTGGAGTGTGGATTAGATTCACCTCTCCAGGCAGCCCAGGGAGAACAGTCTCTCTTGGAGGTTTGCCTACGTGTGTGTCCTTGATGGAGGTCACCAAGCTGGAGACAGTACAGGGGGTCTCCTGGACCGGAGGCATTAGCCATCAGCCTTGCCCTGACTGCATTGGTCTGGAGGCCCTGGACCCATCTCCTAAGCCCTCTATCTGAGGATGGAAGTGTCTGCCATTGTGATGTACTGACCACCAATCATGCTTTTGTGGCAGTTTCCTTTGCCCTGCCCCTCCCCCACGCCCTCTTTAATTTACATCTCAATTATGAACCTGGGAAGCCATTTCCACCTCCTGTTGGTGGCTTCTCTCATCCAGATAGGTGATTTGTTTGTGTCTTTGCTTTGTCTCTTAAGATTTAACAAATGTTCTCATTAAGCTATATTTAAAATGGGGTCTCCTTTTTACTCTAAAACAGATCTTGACTGAGTCTGCTTCCTCAATCATTGCTGCCCACCAGAAACTAGCTTGCGCTCTGTTTTAGACTGCAAAAGGGACTCCAATCTCGAATAAAATTGAAGGAGAACCTTTATTAATGATCAGAAAGAATTCAGTAGCATATTTAATCTATGGGTATAACGTTCAAGTGGACTTTAAGCATGCACTGCCATCCACAGCCCTTTAGTAACTGGGTCACTAAGACTTTAAGCTCTAATACAGCTCCTGGGTTTTGTCTCTGCTGATGCTGACCTTTCCACTTGGAGTGTGAAGAGCACCTCAGCTCAGAGATTGGTTGTGTTAATGGCTCATCTCTCTTTAACACTGCGATCTTCCACCCCTGCCACCACCCCCTCATCATTGCTGGCCCAGATTTAATGCCCACTCATTTTTTGAATAGGGAGTTTTGGTTTCCTTTATTATCCTTTTGATTTGCAGAATCCAGCAATTATTTTATTTGTTTTCAGGTCCTTTTGTGTATTAATCTGGAGAAAGAATAGCTTTTCTTTAACTAAAGAGTTTCAGTTTTTGAAATCCAGAGGGCAGTTCTACATTGCCCTATAAGGTCACGATGAGTCAGAATTGACTCGATGGCAGTGAGTTTTGGTTTTGTGCTTTAATATTATCTTTTAGTGACACATGCCTTCAAGGTAAGCATTTTTGGGTTGTTTTTAGTTATTTCCACAGTGACATAGTATTTAAAGCGTTCACTTATCAGTTATCCTGGGGATACAGAAGATATTTCATGGAACCCAATTCTAATTGTGTAAATTCATTTAATCCTTTTGATTTATTTGTTGTATTAGTTAACTGTTCTTCCATTTGTTTGATTTTACTGTGTGAGAATTTTGTCCTACTTTTGTAAGCTCTTCATTTAAGAAAATTGGGTCATAATTATTCCTAATACAAGGTAACATCCAGATATATATAGTAAGGTATCTTCTTATTTAAAATAAAGTCACCATTTTCTATCTCCCACTGCATGGTAATACTAAAGTGTTCTAAGCTTTTATCCAAGTATTGTTGGTAAAAGGCTTGTCTTATTCACTGGTTTATTGTTCTCAGGTACATTCCATTAGTGATGCCATAGGACCTTAAACTCTTCCTTGTGGTTTCTAGGCTATAATCAATATGTGAACAAATTGCCACATCATGGGACACAACTGCTTTTATTTCATGGAGCTGCCAATCACTTACTGGAGCAGAAGGGCTTCCTCACTAAGTAATTTAGATATGCCAGTAGGCTTACATGTTTTTCATTATGGGCATGATGATTCTTAATGAAAATTATTTTTGTGTTTATGATTTAGTCATATTTTCAACATAAAACCAATTTGCATCCATAGACATGCATATGTTTTCATCATGTTTAATTTTCCCTTTGGTTAGGTGCCATGTCATGTTAATTCCATCTCATGGCAACTTCATGTGTTGTAGAGCAGAACAGTTCCATAGCGTTTCTGGAGTATCATTTGTGGAAACAGATCTCCAGTCCTGTCTTCCACAGTAATGCTGGCTGAATTTAATCCGTCAACCCTCAGTGGAACAGTCTAGTTCAAACTGTTTGTGCCACCTGCAAACCCTCATTGTCCTTAACCCTAAAGAGCAAACTCACTGCCACAAAGTCAGTTCTGACTCATAGTGTTCCTATATAGGTGTGTGAGATTCAAAATCTATACAGGAGCAACCAGCCTCATTTTTCTTTTACAGATCTGCTGGTGCAGTTGAGCTGCCAGGCTTGAGGATAGCAAATCAAGCCAGGATTCTCTTTTTCCCCCTAGAAATGAACCAGGTCAAACAGATTCCATCAAACCCACACCGACGCCTGGAGACTCCATGTGTGTCAGAGCACAGTGATGTTGCAGAGGGGTTGCTGTGACTGGTTTCTCAAAATGCATCACCCAGGCTTTCTTCCCTGTAGACCCTGAATAGACATAAACTTCCAGACTTTCCATGAACACCTATCCCTGTTAACCATTATAATGCTCAGGGACAGCACAACCTAATCAAGGTACACATGCATGCATGTACACACATGCCAGAACCTATGTAACTTAGCAATCTTTCAAAGAAGGAAAACTCAAAACTATACGATGAGGTTGAATTTTTAACTGTAACCTTTTTGAATATGTAAAATTTGCAGGACCCTGAAAAATAAAGTCATTCTGTTAATTTTCAGCTCTCACAAGTTTCTATTGTGAATTGTATAGCTATACTGTAACATAACTGGTCTCTTTACCAAAGCTAGAGAATAAAATTAATATCAAATTTAATAGATCTTCAAGAGAGGTACTCTATGTAAATTTCTTAATATTATTTCTGAATTTTCATGGAAGATGGACAGGTTTCCTAAAATTTTTTAAGAAGTATAATATTTGAGGAATTATAAAAGATTTATACTTTATTCTGTTTAGCATAAGACTACTACACTGTTTAGCATTAGCTATTAGGAACAGATATGCAGGGGCTTCAAAAGGATCATGGATAAATTCCATTGTTTTTATTCCATTTTTCCATGAACTTTTGAAACCCCCTTGTGCATTCATGGCATGAAGGATTGGCTACCAATGAGCTCCTTGTATCTTAATTAGATAATAATTTTTTAAATAGCGATCATTTGGCCCACCATTTGATTCTGTACAGTGACCATATGTGTTTTCAGAGTAAATCTTTACTCCGTAAGATTTTTAATGGCTAACTTCAGAAGGTATTTTCTCCTGGAACAAACTCTTTGGGTCTGTCTCTTAGTTAATTCCATCACATCCTTCAAATCACTGTTTTCAATGAATTCAATTACTTAGACTACTAAGGGCATAGAATGAAAACCACCACTAAACAAAACAGTCCCATAGGCAAGTTCATAGAATGATTTCACAGTAGAAATCAACTGAGCGTGTACCTATGCTTCACTCTCAGGGTTTTGAGGACAGATGTTTTCTCAGGGTCCTAATTAGATGAATTCATTAGAGGCAGTGAAAAGAATAGCTTGCTAGTTGTGAGCTGCCATCTAGTTTCCCCACTTTAGAACGACACGATGCACCCATGGGGATGTAGTGGGTTATGTGTTGGATTGCTAACCACACGTTCAGCAATTCAAAACCATTAACTGGTGATGCTTTCTAGTTCCTTAAAGAGTTGCAGTTTCAGAAACAAACAGGGCCTGTTGTACCCTGCCCTATAGGGATGCTGTGAGAATTGACTCAATGACAGTGATTTTTAAAAAATTTCTAATATGCAACAGAACAAAACCTGTGTGTTCTGAGTTCAATCTGGTCACCTTTTTCCTTGGGCACTGGAATGGTGACCTGGGCTCTTCACATATTGGTCGTAAACTTGAGAGTCCTCATTTGCATTTCTTCTAACTATTGCCTCTTTTGTTTTACTGTTTTGCTAGTGCTTCTTCATGATCCACTTATTTTTCCAGTGTGGGAATTTCCATGTATACTTGTTGCTAATGAGTTTTTCATTTGTTGTTGTTTATCATATATAAACATTTATAAATCACTTTATTTTACCGCCTGCCATGAATCAGATGCAAATGCCTTAAAATTTTACTGAAAATGTGCTTGTGATTCCTGGTTGTGGCTGTCTACCTACTGTAGTTCCTTACATTTAGGTAAAGTCTGCGAGAGACGACAGCTCCACATACATAATTAGCAATGAGTTCCTTGATGGGTTAGATTTGGGTTCAGTTTTGGGTTGTAGGGTGCTAGAGTCAGAGTCTGTACTTATGATTGGAATCTAGGTCCTGGGATTAATGTTCCCCGTTCAAGAAGAAGAGTCAATGGATAGAGATAGAACATAAGTGTCAGGAGTTAAGAGTCAGATGTTGGTGGACAGATGAAAGGGCTTTATGTTTAGAATGTGTCCTGCCTACCAGCTTATGTTTGGAGTTGCTTAGGGGCTTATGTGTTATTGTATAGAAGATGTAGAGCTATGGTTTAAACAGTATAGTTTCGGGGCAGAGCTGGGTGGAGGAGCCTGAGGGGAAGCAGGAGGGATCCATGCTTCCTGGGATCTGACTCTAGGAGAGTGCCAGTGTACAAGGGCCCAGGCTGTCCTGCCCATCAGGGTCCAAGTTCTTTTCGCATTTCCCTGAATGATAGGATTCACTGGGTAAGTAATCAATTTGCAAAAGGCCTATTGGTTGCCTAGTGGTTACAGATTGGGCTGCTACCTGCAGGGTCAGCAGTTCAAATTACAAGTAACACCTAGGGAGAAAGACAGGGCTTCTACTCTTGTAAAGAGTTACAGTCTCAGAAAGCCACCAGGGGCAGTTCCACCTTCTCCTATAGGGTTGCTCTAATTGGAATCCACTTGATGGCAGTGAGTTGGGTTTTAGGTTTGGGTTGTTGATGACAGTAACAACACAGTGTCTCTTTGCTGTGTCCCCACCTTGAATGAGTGCCAATTGAATTCCTTCTGATCATTAACCAAAGATGTAGATCATCTTCCCCTCAGGGAGAATACCTTAGAAGTAGATTGCCTGCACTCCTTTCCTGCCAGCTCGTCTCTACTGGCCTGACTAGGTCAACTATCAAATTGCGTTAGGTTACTACAAATAATGCTACATTAAAAATGTTATTTATCTTCGTATTCAAAAGTGCCCTCCCTATTGAGGATATATACTTCTTACTTCATTCCAGCATCTATATATAAATTTCAATCTAATAGATGCTATATGAGTGTTTATATGGAGCCCTGGTTTTGACATGTGTTAAGAGTTGGACTGCTATTCTCCAGGTCACAGGTACAAACCCATCAACTGCTTGTCATGGCTTTATAGTCTTCAAAACTGTAGAGCAGTTCTCCTGTGTCCTATCAGCAGCTTGTACATCTAATTCTACCTGATGGTGAGTTTTACATGGTTCTAAGTGATTTTACAATTTATAGTTCCTCTAGAAAATAATCTTCAGTTTATAATAGCTTTTTAAATAGCCCATTTAAAATCTTTCCAGCTGCTTCAATTAACAACCATCTTCAAGGTTCATTGATTTATCATTCTCCCTGAGATTCACACAGTAAGGAATTGATAGTTCTCTATGCTGTGAAGTAAGGATCTGGCTTTTTTGTTTCTGTTTTTTGACAGCTTATTAGATTTTGTTTGTCAGGTGAATATTTGATTGTCCAATCTATTTATTATAAAGCCATCTTTTACTCACATGTCTGAAAATGATGAATTTTAGATTTTATTGCTCATGTCTGAAAATGATGAATTTTAGATTTTATTGCTCATGTTTTCCATCACTCAATAATGGCACCGTTAACAGTATTGGGGACTTTGTGTAAGAAGAGAAACAGAACTGTATCAGCTTCTGGACCTAAAGGTTATGTGTTACTCACATTGTATTCTCCCATCAGCCTGCAGATTTTAAACCACCAGCAGCATACAGGAAGGAGGAAGAAGTGCCTGGTTTGGGTATTATTATTTCTGGGATGTCCTCATAGGAGGTTGAAATTTGTGAACATCATTAGAGCTGATTCAGATGGGACAAACATAGTGTATCCCAGTTGCTGGCAAGTGTCCTATGGACCAAAGAAAATGACAAAGGCCCAGATGATTCTCATGTGTTTTATCCTTTTCTGTATTTCCTACTGCCATTGTAGAAGCCTGCATAATACTGATGCAGTTCATCGGAAAAGTGGAAATTTGAAATAGAAGTTGCAGATAAACTTTGACTCTGATTTTAACATCGGGCTGGAGAAGATTAACATTATATTGATCATAGGATTAAAACTAAACTATTGACATTGAACATAATGCGTCCCTGAGGATTCTTTGGATGACATTATCATCCGATTGATAATTCAGTATTCTATGACCAACCCATGACAATCATTCAAATTATACACCATGTCTAGTGTTTAAGGGGAAATAAGATCACTTCAGAAGAATTGAGTATTCCTTGGGATTTTTGTCTGAGTAAATTTCTTTAATGCTTCTTTCTGAAGGTGATGTGTTACATAATCTCCCAAAGAGCAGCATTTCATTAATACATCTAAAATTTAAAACCCAAATTTTAAATCACAGCCAATAGTGGTTTAAAAATGGTTGACAGCTTCTCACCCACTGTAATTATAGATGCAGATGAGAGAATCAACCATCAGGTCTGATTCATATGAGGCAGAGCTTAAGCATACCTGTACTCTCCAATTGTTTTCAAGTTATGACACCAGTTATTGTTCTCACAGTCCTCTCATACTCAGCTCATTATTTTTTTTGCAGTAGCCAAGTACAAATTACAGTCCAGAGTCACAGGTACAAGTTTTATTAAGTATCAGAATACAATTTGGTATCAGAATCAATAGGCTACACATTGGGATTCATCTTAAAGAACCATGTGGGCAAATCTGCTCTTCTTCAGGGCAGGCCTGTTCTCTCTGTCCCTCTCAGACATTTGCCCCCTGAAGGTAGCGCATTTCATAGTTCCATCTGTACAGCCTCCTCTCATCTCTTTGGGGATATCCTCCTCTTGATCTTGCCTGCCTGTCCCACTATCTTGGCTGAAGAGCCTTTTCTGAACTTGTCACCATTGGCTCTGTCACTGTGTCCATTCTGCCCTGGACATTATCTCCATTGGTATATGTTTTGAACCATGAATATTAAAGTTTATTTTGCAGGAACAGCAGTAGATGAGTGCCTATGAGGTAGAGGTTTAAGATGCTTCATGATTTTCTCTGCAGCAGCTCACAAAATTAAATAGCCATCAAGTAAATGAATCCCTCTTCAACATGTGGAAGCTGGAGAGACCCAAATCTATACAGAGGTCAGATATCAGTCTGGAGGGTTGTCCTCATTAATGTGTTTGCAAAGACTTATGAACCAGATCATCAGGGCAGACAACAGTCCACTGCCTCACAAAGTGAAGTTGTTGAATCTGGTCAGATAATGAGTTGCAGGGACTGAGGGACCCAAATGGGAAGGCCATACAGCACGCTGTTGGCTCATGGAGTGGAGGAAGCTCTCAAGTCAGGTCACAGTCAGATCGCAGTTGTCATTCAAGGAAACAGCTCATGCATTTCTGGAAGTTGGCAAATCCTTAATCCATGGGATCATTCTGAACTCTGTGGCTGCAGGGGCTAACAAAACCAAATCAACAGCTCAGATGACAGGCCAATGTCTCACTGTCTCTTCTCACACCATACCTGCAGGCAGTTCTCAATGTGATGGTTTCTTGGGCCGAGCTAGCACCTTCCCTGCCTAGGCAAGATTAGGAGAGCTCCAGGAGTCTACCCAATGGCAACAGAATTAGGAGCTGTGCCTTGGAGAGCATGTAATAAAAGATGTCAGCTTCAAGAGGACCTTGCAATTAGAGTTAAGGCAATACGGTCTGAAGGTGGCTGAGAAGAATTTGTCCTAAGCTTGTCAAGAGGAGCTGGTCCTAAGGTGGCCTTTAAGAGTGTAGAAAGTTATTCTGCATTCAGGAAGGGAGATATTGCATATGAACATTCTGATCTTGGTTCTCAGTTATAGCTTCTTGTTCCTGATCCCGAGTTGTATGTGATTCATTAACAGACCATTTTGATCTATTGAGTTTTGTGTGGCCATAGCAACAGATTATCAAACCCGGAAGTGAGACAAAGAGTGGTGTGGGAGGAATGACTTGTGTAAGAGTTGACAAAAAATGTTGGAGATCTGAGGTATGTTTTTGTTTCAATTTATTTATTATTATTATTATTTGTTTACATTTTATTAGGGGCTCATACAACTCTTATCACAATCCATACATATACATACATCAATTGTATAAAGCAAATCTGTACATTCTTTGCCCTAATCATTTTAAAAACATTTGCTCTCCACTTAAGCACTTTGCATCAGGTCCTCTTTTTTTTCCCCTCCCTCCCCGCTCCCCCCCTCCCTCATGAGCCCTTGATAATTTACAGATTGTTATTTTGTCATATCTTGCTCTATCCGGAGTCTCCCTTCCCCCCCTTCTCTGCCGTCCATCTCCCAGGGAGGAGGTCACATGTGGATCCTTGTAATCAGTTCCCCCTTTCCAACCCACTCACCCTCCACTCTCCCAGCATCGCCCCTTACACCCCTGGTCCTGAAGGTATCATCCACCCTGGATTCCGTGTGCCTCCAGCTCCCATATGCACCAGTGTACAACCTCTGCTCTATCCAGTCCTGCAAGGTAGAATTCAGGTCATGGTAGTTGGGGGGGAGGAAGCATCCAGGATCTGGGGGAAAGCTGTGTTCTTCATTGGTACTACCTCGCACCCTGACTGATCCATCTCCTCTCCTAAACCATCTGCACTCTTCCTGATACTTCCTGCCACTGACGGTACCAAGCCACTTAAAATGGTGATACTGGTAGAAGTCCTAATTCCATTTAATAATAAACAGGTGTTTATCTACTTTGTGTGAGTATAAAGTTGAGCTATTTCTAGCTCATTCAGATAATTTCACTGGAACTCAAAATTCTAATTTTATGAGTTGGTGCATTATTTTGGGGCATGGGGGTTGCCAACACTAGAACAGTGATCCTAATTGCAATTGTGGAAAATATGAGAAGACAGAGAGCACACAGTAGGACGCAGGGGCTCTCTTCCCATGGCAGGACTGAGAGAGTGAATGTATTTTCCAATGGGTATATATAATGGAGCATACAGATTTTTCAATAAGGCGTGCATGTCAATGCAGTTAGCATATACATAGTCAATGGATAATCTCATAAGCAGGTAACATTATAAACAAGCAAGATAGTGAGTTACCATCTTGACCTAGTGTTAGTTGACTTCAAACCAGCCCTGCGCCCTCCCCAGGCATTTGCTACATTTATGTTGGGTTAGCTATAGAACCTGATTGTTTAGCCCTACAGATAACTTTCAGGCATAGTGAAGTAGCCAGGCACAGAAATGATTCATCTACTATGGTAGCTCCTTTAAGACTGCTCCTTAATGGAGAGCTATTGGGGCAGGGGGCGGGGAGGGCATGTAATTTGTCCTGGAAAATGTGTATTTGAAAACATTTCTCAGAACCATGGGCTAGTTTTCTGGGCCCATGGTTGTGAATGTAGAAGTAAGGTAAAATATTTTCTACCAAGTCCTCAGTTAATGACACATTATGGAATGCACTACCACAATAGTTTTTATTACTGTTTTGCTTTTTTTACTGTAATATTTTTTTTTAAAAATCTTCAATTGGAAAATACATAATTAAATGGACTCCTCTTACTACAGAATTCACTGACTTTCAATGATGTGGCTGTAAAGTTCACATGGGAGGAATGGCAGCTCCTAAACCTTGCTCAGAAGACCTTATATCAGGATGTGATGTTGGAGAACATTCGCCACCTGGTTTCCATCGGTGAGGAGAATTCTGAAGACATTGGTTTTTCCTATCTTAAGTGTTGAAATCCTTGCAGTGTCTGTGGTGTTCTCAAAGAGGTAGATTCTCATTGCATTCTCTGGTCCTAGGTTAGTGGATACAGTCTCCTACCCTTGAGAGAACACTATTTACTTTGTCCCTTTGAACATTATTTTCCCAGAAATACAACATAGTGCAGGAGTTACAAACCATAGGTTAATTTGGGGGTGTCTAAGATTCTGTAATTTCTCAGGAACAGCTTATCTAGTTGTCACCCCAGAAGCGTTCTCTATACTGGAACAAGGAGAACTGTGATCAGTATTAGAAACAAGCTATAGTGGCATTTTTTCAGATGCATGGTCAAAATACCTTAAGGGGAATTGACTGGGGGATTTGATTCCCGTGGTAGAAGACCTCACATCTATGATAGGTCTCGGAAAATGCATGAAAGTGTGCTTCTTTTAATGTGAGAGCTCACTTGTCCTAGATGTTGAGTGAAGTACTCCTGTAGCTCTTATGAGTTTAGATTTCCATTTACTTGTTTTACACTATTGTATGTTTTCTTCCATAACTTTCTTTAACATTCTCAAAAATTTCCCTCTTTTTTAACATTAAATTTTTTTTTAAATCTTTTAAAAAAGTACCCTCTTTTATATGCTTCCACTTTATTATGAAATCTGTCTTGCAAGACTCTCTCCAAACAGAGAGCTCTGAATTTGTAACTGTCCTTTGAATCCAGGACATTCCTCCCCTGCTGAGTAAGAATGGATTGCCCTTTGCAGTATGCAGCACCATCTTGGATCTTGAACTCCCACCATAAATGGGTCTCCTTTGTGCTTCCTTAGCTTCCCCCTTGGAGTGTCTCTAAATGATTTGGTGTCCATTTTCTCATTTGTTCTCTTGTTCCTTTTAAAGTTTTCTTCAGGTGCTATAAGTTCTTTCTGTTTTTTTTTTAATTTAAATCATTTTATTGGGGCTCATACAACTCTTATCACAATCCATACATACATCAATTGTGTAAAGCATACTTATACATTCGTTGCCCTCATCCTCAAAAATGGCCTTCCGCTTGGGTTCCTGGAATCAGCTCCACATTTTCCTTTTTTCCCTCTCCCTCCCTCCCCACTCCCCCCTCCTTATGAACCCATAATAATGTATAAATTATTATCTTATCCTACACTGCCTGGCGTCTCCCTTCACCTACTTTCCTGTTACCCATCCCCAAGAGAGGAGGTTATATGTAGATCCCCGAGATGGGTTCCCTCTTTCTACGCCCCCCCCCCCCTACCCTCCTGGTATCGCCACTCTCACCCTTGGTCCTGAGGGGTTCATCTGTCCTAGATTCCCTGTGTTTCCAGATCCCATCTGTACTGCTGTGCATCCTCAGGTCTAATCTTTCTGTTTTCTTTTCCCCCCCCCACCCTTATTTATTTATCTATTTATTTCCACTTTCTTATAGAGATGGTCAAATTGCCTTCTCTGTTAGAATTCTTTAACAGACATGTTTCTACATATTTTACTCCTTTTGGTGAAACATGTTTATGACTTCTGTTATTTTGAGATATGTAAAATCATCTTCCTAGCAAGAAAATTTTCATCAGCTTAGACTATACTTTAGCACTGTACCTTCAATTTTTTTTTCCACCTGTAAGATTTTTCTTAAGTTCTTTGCAACCGGTTCCCTTTTCTCCCCTTCTGGCCCCACCTTTCCCCTACCTTCATGGTATCATTACTCACAATATTGTTCTGAGGGGTTTATTTCTCCTGAATTCCATGTATTATGTTGAGAGCTCTTATCTGTATCAGTGTACATGCTCTGGTCTAGCCAAATAGGTAAAGTAAAACTGGGGTCATTATAATGGGGTGGACCAAGTTATAAAGAATATTATGTTAAAGAACGTTATGTGGTCCGTACGTACTTTACTGTACTTTGGGTGGCTCATCCTTTCCTTGTGACCCTTCTGTGAGGGGATGTCCAATTGTCTACAGATGGGTTTTGGGTCTCCAATCGGAAAACCTTGGTCCCATTTATATGCTTGTTTGGAGTCTTCTGATGTCTGTTACCTGATCCCATGGATACCTCATGACCACACAGGCTGGTGTGCTTCTTCCAGGTGGGCTTTGTTGCTTTTCAGATAGATGTCCACTTGTTTAACTTCAAGCCTTTAAGATTCCAGACACTATATCTTTTGATAGCCAGGCACCATCTGCTTTCTTCACCACATTTGCTTATACGCCCATTTTGACTTAAGCAATACTGCTGGGCAGATGGGAATCACAGAATGCCAGGTTATTAACTTGCATTGAGGGAGGACTTGAGTAGAGGCCTAATGCCTTTGACTTTTTAAATGTCCCTACTTTGTTTTCTGTGCCTACTTAGACAGCTGACCCTCTTTTCTGTCAGTGGGTTTATTGCAGTGCTTATTTTCTCATGTAAAATATGCTCTGGGACAAAATTCAATTAATCATGGTATATAATCATTTTAATATGTTGTCTGAATCTGGCCAAATATTTTAAAGAATTTTTAATGTATATCCATTATCAGTATTGGGCTACAGTTTTCTTGCAGTATCATTACCTGATATTGGTGTCAGAGTATTTACTGGTCTGATAGAAAGTATTGGTAACCAAGGGCTCAAGTAGAAAGAAATGTTTTGAGAATGATGATGGCAACAAATGTACTAATGTGCTTGATACAATGGATTGTGTTAAGAGTTGTACGAGTCCCCAATAAAATGATTTTTTAAAATAAAGTATTGAAGTAGGGGTAAGCGTTCCCTCACAACCATTGTTATATTTTCACTCAATAACTTGAACTTAAACTACCAAACAGTAAAGCAGTGTTTATTCATACCATCTCAGTACTCTGTATTAAGCTTTAATCTTTGGTCTGGTTATGCTAGAAGTTTCTCTTGGAATTTTATTTTGATTCAATTGATTATAGCCCTTGCAAGCAACCGAAAACTACCATTGATCCCATGCACTGGGATCTTCCAGCTGACTCTGATCTTCCAGCTGACTCCTCAGTTTGGTGGACTACATGATTTTCACTCCCCTTGCCAAACAAATAGTCACTAACATCTAAGTCATTGTGTGATACCCTCGCTATAGGGCCTCAGTTTGGGAAAATACTCTGCCATATGACATGCTGTATGGATGTTAGAAAATATCCTGCAGCTCACCTACAGAAGAATGGTATAAATGCAATTCCTCAGTGATTTTTGCATCACCTTGGTTTTGCATCACCTTTGTTTTATTATGTTTTTTTAACAATAGAAGCCCATTCCTTTTTAACAAGAGAGCTTATATTCCAGTGAGTGTCTCTTGATTCGGGCATTTGATACCATAGGCATAACGTTTGTAAACATAACTATTTAGCATTTTGTGCATAGCTTGGGTGTTGATGAGTAATTTTTGAGGCTCTTGTTGTTGATAGTTCCGATTGAGTCCATTCCATCTTACAGGGACCCTGTGCACAAGGGAATGAAACTCTGCCAACCCTGCAGCAGCCTCACAATTTAGTGTGATCCCATTGCTTCAGTCACTGTATCAATGCATTTAGTTGAGGGATACCTATTTTTCACTGCCCCTCTACTTTACCAAACAAAATATCCTTCTCCAAGGACTGGTCACTTCTGACAACATGACCAAAATACTTAATGTGAACTCTCACCTCCTTACCTCTAACTAGCACCTTGACCTTATTTCTGCCAAGACCAATTTATTTGTCCATGTGAAGGCCCATGCACTACAATTCAAACACATTTCTTCTTATTATTTCTTCTTTATTCAATGTCTATATGCATATGAGGTAATTGGCAATGCCATGGTTTGGGTCAGGTAAACCTAGTCCTCAAAGTAACATCATTGCTTTTCAACACTCTAAAGAGGCCTTGTTAGGCAGATTTATCCAGTATAATGTATCTATTGAATTTATTATCACCTTTTAGTTGTTTTGTAATTTTCTGTAAACTGTCTTTCCAGAAGAAGCTAATACTTAGTGAAGCTTAGATTAAGAGTATTGATCAAGGAGGGACCTGGAAGCCAATCTTCCTCTGAAACCAACTTGTCTCAGAGCCCTGAGATGGAAGGCTGTCCTTAAGACCTAGATGAATGATGACAATTAGATTCCAGAAATGCATGATGACTGGGCATAAGATTGTCTAAAACAAATTGTGCATTTGTCTATTAGCAGGACTTGCAGATCAGTTTGAGAGGGGCCCTAACCCTCACCCTTTATCCTATAACTGCAACCTCACACCCCTCTGCCTTCAGAAACACCCGGAGGGTTGCAAAAGGGCAGTGCCAATGATGTCCAAGTAGCCACTCAGACTAATGCTGTCCTCCTTGATCGAAGCACAGCCTCTCCCCACCACACTCATTTTGTTTTCCTCCCTCCAAGTTCCTAGTTAAGCATGCTTCACAAGCTCCAGCCCAGATACTAGCTTCTCCCTTCTCCCTAAAAGACCGAGACTATGGATGGGATGTCCTAGAACCCAAGGCAATAAGCCCTCTCCCAGTTTGTGTTGTTTGCCATCTGTCAACATTACTTAGAGAGTGTGAAACCCGTGCTCTAGTCCAAGATGACAGAATGGTTGATAAGTCATCTTTTTCTTTAATCTATCTCATGTACTTTTTAAAAAGATAATTGTATTGGGGACTCTTATAACAATCCATACTTCAATTGTATCAAGAATATTTGTACATATGTTGACATTCATTTCTAAACATTTACTTTCCATTGAGACCTTAGTATCAGCTCCTTTTTTTCCCTTTCTTCCTCTCCCCCACCCCCATAATCCCTTGATAAATATTAAATTATTGTTATTTTCATATCTTTCACTGACTGCTATCTCTCTTCCCCCATGGTTTCTGTTTTTATCCGTGAGTGTGTGTGTGTGTGTGTGTGTGTGTGTGTGTGTGTGGTTATGTGTCAATCATTGTGATTGACTCTCCCTCCCCTCCCCTCCCTGACTTTCCTTCCCCTGCTGATATCAATATTCCCATTCCTATTCCTGGATTCTGTATGTTGTGAACTCTTATCTCTTTTCTGTACCTGTGCACATGCTCCAGTCTAGCCCACAGGGAAAGGCAGAATTGGAGTCATAATAGTGGGGTGTGAGGAAGCCTCAAGGATCCAGAATAATATTTGTGTTTCATCAGTGCTATCTTGTGCCCTGGTTGACTCATCCCTTCAGTGTGACCCTTCTGTTAGGAGATGTCATATTGTTTATAGATGGATTTGGGGTCTCTACTACAATGCCCCTCATTCTCAACAATATGGTGTTTTTTTTAAAAATTTTGCTTGTTTGTTTTGGGTCTTCTGAACCAAGTTAGTTACCCTATCTCATCAACACCTCATGATCACCTAGGAAGTTGTGCTTATTCCATGTGGGCCCGTTGCTTCTCTACTAGATGGCCACTTTTCAACTTCAAGCCTTCAAGACCCCAGGTGGTATATCTTTTGATAGCCAGGCACCATCCCCCTTCTTCACCACATTTGCTTATGCACCAATTTTATCATCAGTTATCATGCTGGTATGATGAGCATCACAGAATGTCAGATTGTTAGAACAAAATGTTCTTGTATTGAGGGAGGGCTTGAGCAGAGTCCCAAAGTCCATATACTATCTCAGTGTATTGCCTTATAAATATATGCATGAAGGTCAAGACTTCTATTTTTAAGAATTAATGTATTTACATATGTACAAACCTATGCTTATACCACTGTGCATACCTTTGCTTCCTAGATCTTTCCTCTGTTTCTTTTTACCTTCCTCTTTACCCCACCATCATGGTTGCCCTTCTTCCACCTCTTAGTAGTTCCTCTCAACTAGATTGCTGTTACTCCAACTGCTCTCTAAAAGTGGTCATAGTCCCAGGCTTGCAGAGTTCCTCTGAGAGCTAGTCAGTTAAAAGACCTCACACCAGAGTCCCCCGTGCTGCAGTCCATCTTGTGCCTACAGGCTAGGGCTTTGCAAGTCCCTTCCCCAGCTAGGAAAAGAGTGACTGCATCAGCATTACCTTCCCTCATCTCATGTACTTTTAATCTTCTTCCCTCATTCACCTTGACTCTTAGCATCATCAATTTACCTGCACCTTGTCATTCCTTGTCTGTAGTGTGCTGTCTTTCACAAAAGCTTTAACATTGGAAATTCTTAAACACAAGAGCTGTAGCGAATAGAAAATACACCTCCCTCTTGGCTTGTTTTCTTGTCAGGGTTGTCTCTGCTTTAACCAAGTCCCCTCTAGCATTTCCTGCTTATTTTCTTTTATCTCTTGTTGTCCACCTCTAAAACAACTTGCAGTGGTTACCACATTCTATTGTGGTGCCACACTCTATTACTATGGGTTTCTAAATTGGCTTCTCTACCATATGCATTTGTTCACACAATGTAGATATTGTACAGTATACATGGGATGCAAGGGGCTTGGAGCAGGATGCACTTTGATGAAAAACGCAGAATGTGTTGGAATGTCACAGTGAGAAAAACATTTACATTGGTATCAAGAAATAAAAGTATAGTAATTAGCTGGATGAGGTAATGGGAAGGAAAGAAACATGAACAAGTGTGTGACTACTACTTAAAATACATATAAATAATTTCAGATTTTTTAGTTAAGTGATCACTAAAATATTGGGGGGATTTTATTTACAAATCTCCCCAGGTTTTAGAATGCAAGGGCTTGCTTGTGTTATATTCAGATAATGAGGTAAAAAGACAAAGTAAAACATAAATGGAAAGAAATAATTCTAAAGGGGTAACTGATTACAAGGATCTGCATATAGCCTCCCTGAGGGATGGAAACCAGAAAAGTGGGTGACGGGAGACGTTGCACAGTGTAAGATATGACAACATAATAATAATTTGTAAATTATCAAGGGCTCATGAGGGAGGTGGGAGCAGGGAGAGAGGGGTAAAAATGAGCTGATGCCAAGGACTCAAGTGGAAAGCAAATGTCTTGAGAATGATGATGGCAACAAATGTATAAAAGTGCTTGACACAATGGATGGATGGATGGATTGTGATAAGAGTGGTATGAGCCCCCAATAAAATGGTTTTTAAGAAAGGAAATAATTGTTATTGGAAACAGTGATAGGAAATAACAACAGCAACAAAACCATTGATCACATATCATACTTTTCTAAATTATTTTTTAAGTACAATACTTGTGTTTTAATGGCACAAAAACAATTGACACAATGAGTTCAGTGACTGGGACTGAAATCATATGTAGAGCCTGAAAAATCACCTAAGGTGAGATCAAATTCATGTGTGTGGTTTAATGCACTAGCTCAGCCTTTAACAATATAGATCAACCCTTAACCTAAGCATTTAACTCCCGAGTCTATACAGTACTTCAGATTCACAGTTTTCATTTTGGGAAGACCTGGAATCCATTCATCCTCTGAGATGAAGAAATACCTCCTCTCTGACATGAATGTCAACTAAGGGGGGGGAGGCTGAAGAAAAGAAGAGTGTGCCCTAAATTTAGAGTGGGTCCAGTGTCTAATGCAAACACACTCAGATTGGAGCATGGTTTTGAGGCTAAGAGGCACCACTTAGGGTAAGAAGTGCAGGCCAAGAAACTGACATGCCTTACTCAACATTATCTACTACTATGTTTCAGGTCACAGATTTGCCAGAGAGAAATATGGTCCAGTTGAGGGAGCTAAAACACTGGGAATACTATCTTTCACATTTATGCACCATAAGGAAAGATTTCAGCATTTGGCTTGTCTGGGAACCAAATTAATTCAGCCAACTCCACACTTGCTAGACTTCTACTTTTTGTATGTAGAGAATGCAGTAATTTGACATCAAGAAGCGTGAGCTACAGAATGGTGAGTATTAAAGAGCACTAGGATATTTTCATCATAGAGATAAAGGTTAGACAGGAATTGTTCAGAACACTATGTCCAGTAGCGGAGGGTTATCTGTAATGTAAGAGCATGACAAGGGAGAAGAAGGAAGACAGGGCTGTATAAAGCTTCGTGAGAGCTATTGCTATCAAACGCATATATGGTGTGATGCACGGATTGCTGTGATGGCCTTCCTCGTGTGACTTGGGGTTGCTTATGTAAGGTGCCTGAGAGGAGAGCCTTACTGAAAACTCAAGTTCAGACCAAGGGAAGGGAGCACCTACATTTCAGAGGAGGTACTGATATTTCCGTTGGTGGGTAAATGACGAAGAGCCAGCTCACCTCAAGAAGGGATGCTAAACAGTAATTTTGGGGACACTCAGGGGAGAAAAAACTGGATTCTGTGTTTCTAGGAAGACCCTTTGAGTAAGTTTTTATCCAAACCTCTGAACCATGCCATGGACTGAGCACTCTGATGACAATACACACTGGCATTACAGGGAGCATGACTGCCACACCAGAAGGACCTTCCTTGCACGACCCTGACAGAGGAACAATTTCTTCTGATCTCCCGTGCAAGATGCTGATAGACAATGTCTACCTGGACCAGTGATATTGACTATTTTGCAGACTGTTCATTTGCTTGATTCTTAGCCCTCACCCTCTCTGCTGGTCTTGCCTGGGACGCAGGGCCAATGGCGGCCACAAAGGTGGGTAGGCCAGCACCGAGTGGGGACTTTGTCATTTTCCTCACCGCCACATGGGAGGTTGACCAGCAGTCCCATGTTGGCCACCTGTAGGAAATGTTCCGATGCGCTCATGTGCTTTGGTGCCTGGGCTTCTGAGCCCAGGTCTGCCATCAGCTAGCGCACAGGTTGGTCCAACAACTTGCCCTCCTCCTCTCTGGAAAACTTTTGGGTAGTAATGGGTAGGGTTCCATTTTCTTTTTTTTAAATCTTATCATTGTTTCAAACTGTTTCAAGAAAAAAAATCAACCTTTATCTGTATTTCATAATTTTACTTTAAAACACTGCCTTATGCTGCCCGTTTGGGCTGTGCAAGGTGCATGTGTGTTAGGGGGCGCTGTGCGTGTGTTGAGTTGTGAATGCACTTGTGTATCTACCGCACACACCTGTTTTGTGCAGTGTCCTTTATACCAAACACTCAGGAGATGGGCCGGTCAGTAGTTCAAGTCGGGAAAACAGTGAGATGCGTCCTCCTGGGCTGGTGTGTGTACCTTCCTCCTGAGCCAGCTCATGGGAGCACCGCACGCAGCTCAGCCAGCTCTGGCTCTTCTCTGGAAAACAGCATCCGTCCTCATCCTTTTGAATAGTTCTGGGTAATGGTTTCATTTCTCAAATGTATCATTTTAAAAAAAATTAAATTTAAAATTGGACTGTTTATATGTAATAATTTTATTTGAAAACCCCAGTGTGTGTGCATGTCAGGCGTGTGCAAATTGTGTGCGTGTGTGTGTGAGTGTACGTGCGCACGCACCTGAAAAAGACAGATGAGTCAAGCCCCGGCATGGCCTAACCCAAGAACGGACACACTCGCTAAGGTGGTGTAAAAAACATAGCCAAATCCTATGTTAGGAGGAACATGTTGATAATATCGACTTAGAAGCAGCAGCTGAGTGAGATGACATGCCAAGCTATTGAGCAGGGTACCCTTGCTGGGGAAGGTTCCCATCTTCCCTCCAGAACTGACAAATGATAGACTTTTCCTTGCAAGACGCTAATAGAGGATCAATCTGCTCTGCCCTTCCTAGCGAGACACAGCTCATATTCCCTGCAAGAGCTGATAAGATGACGGGCTCTGGTCTTTGGAATGACAGCGTTCAACAGTTGCGGCAGAGGAACTATTTGACAGCAGCAAAATTCTTCTTGGTTTTAGTGCCATGGAAATATGGCATTTCGACTTATAAAAGCATTTAAAACTCCCAACACAAAAAGCCAGTCTTAAGTATGCAAAAAAAAACACCCCAAAAACACAAACCATAAAAGGTCAGGAATCTCAAGAGAGAGAGCAGACGATAAAAGTGATGTTATTAAAATGTATGAAACAATTCTCTGAAGGTGGTAGGGACAACATGCTAACATAGTAACTCTAAGGTGAACAGAGACTGTAAACCTAACGTCAAGAATAAAGTGCACACAGCACCTTGTTTTCACTTTATACATTCCATTTCCTTGGCTACCTGGCTCAAGAAATTGAAATTGTTATATATGGATAGTGGAATTGAAAACACATAAAGGGAAATGCATAATGAGAAATGAAATGAAAATGTTCCCAATACAATAAAAAAGTTGGACCATTTTGGACAGTAACAAAATAAAATATAGATTTGGATTATGATGTAAAGTTTAAAAACAATATCCTGAGTCCTTACCGTATTAATCAAAGATTGAATGGATAAAATAAATAGGGACAGAAACATCTCCTACAAAGGAATTTCAAGTGACATATACACACATATCAGTGCACACACTTAAAAAGACTAAAGAGTGAAGTCTTTCAAGAGTTCATTTCACTTGTCCCCACAATTAAATTAAGCAGCATATTGCATTTGGGGGATCTGTGAAGATCACTTTAAAGTGCTAATTACAAAGATGTCACCTTGAGGGATGGGGCGCACCTGACAGAAGCCACCGTAGTTTAAATAGTACTCCCCTGAACAAGTGTGACCGTCTATTAGAAAGAGCAAAGAACACTTGATACCTTTGGATGATGGCATTGATGACGGATGTTTAATATGTAGTAGATTCCTGTGTGGGAACTAGCGCCGCCAGAATTCTCTGTAGAAGTGAGCATGGCAGGACTTCATCTAATGCACTTTGGACAGATGATCAAGAGGGGCCAGTCCTATGGGAATGGCATGGTGACTGGTGAAGAAGATAGAGAAAAGTGTAAGACCTCAGTAGCTGCCGCAACAGACTCAAGCACAGACAGTGACGATGGCCCAGGGCCAGGCAGTGCTTTGTTCAGATTCACAGAGGCCACTCGATGGCACCTAACAACAACAATGCAAACCGAAACAAACTTAATTTATCTTTCTGTTTGTGTCAGGGAGAACTCAAAATAGCATACACTTAAAGATATATATCTTGTTAATATGAACATGTTTACATTCAGAGCAGGAACCATGAACCATTGCTGAACTAGAAAAAAGAAAACAGACTTGGGAAAAAAGTGCTGCCAGGTCATAGTTGGCTCCAGCCGGGACACTTCTGTGTGAGAGGACAGAGGGTCAAATGTGAACGTCATTCTGCTCTGACATGTTACTCATTCTAAACCAGAGCCTATGGACTTCAACCTGAAACCCTCAGAGTGTCCCACGTGTAGAAAGTCACTGAGATCTCTACAGTGAGTCGGGTATTTCAGAAGTAGGTCAGCAGAACTGTTCTCTAACTTTCCATTAGTATTCCAGTGCTTAACTGTTTTCACCCCCAAGAGCCTCCAGCTGCACTCAAAGAGTACAGGAACGTTTCCCAGGTTTCCTGAGGTTCATCAAATAGTAGTGCTTGAAATTTCAGGTGGAGTCATATGCGGGAAAGTTTCCCAGGTTTCCTGAGGTTAATCAAACACTAGTGCTTGAAATTTCAGGTGGAGTCATTTCCTCACCATGTAAGACAGGCCACCGTCTCTGCATGGGACACTAGTTTCTCCTGTTACAACTTTTTGCTTCATAGATATGAATGGTAGACCAGGAACCATTAAAAATGGGAGAGATTTTAGGGGTGAAACAGTGAGATGGGGAAGCATAACCTAACCACAAGGGGAAACCAGCCCTGAAACTGCCCACCTGCACCTGCTCTTGGGTTATAGCCTGTGATCTGTGGGTCCTGAGCACCCCGTGCATCACAGATCTCTCCCTGCAGGGAGTTTGTTTCTGGGATCACACTGACCTCCCCTCACAGTCTTTCTCACGGAGTAATAGACAACCTTGTCTTCCATTTTATAACTGTCCATTTGCAGATAAACTGTGTTCTAGGCATTGTCTCTGGAGATGGTGAATTGACACTTCATGGAGTCTGAAAAGTTTGTAGTACTGCAATAAAGTACTGACACAGAGAGATGGGGAAAGTCTACACACCAAGGTATTTTGAATCCTCGCTTGAGGGGCTGATTTAATTTCACAGGAAGTCGTTTTCTTTGTTTCTCATCTCTAAGTGCATAATCTGTAAAGAAAGAGAGGGTTGAAGCACGGCTGCCATCCCTTCAGGCTTCCTGACACTCTCAGGGTGTGAGTTTTCACAGCGTGTGCCTCACACAGTCATAGGTGGCAGTGTCCTTGGACTTCAGGCTGCTAATCTGTATATACGCTGTGCTGACTGAGGCATCCAAGGAGAAGACATAGCCCTGTGAGACGCCCTGGACATACGTTGACTTCCCAGTGGGTATTGATCCAGCCCATCCACTGAAGGCCTTTTCCTGGTTCTTCTCACACGCAATTCAAAACATAGCTGGTGAAGGTGTGTCTGGAAGTCCTGCAGGACACCTTCCCAGATTTTACTAACTGCATCTGGGCACACACACTTGTGAGGAGGTAAATCAGAAGGCGAGGGCTCTGGTGCTGCCACAGTGTTCTCTCCAGCCCCATGTCTTATCTTGCCCAGGGCGACTGCCAATAGGAAAATGAAGCTCCACAATCACTCCCGGATGAGTGCACTTTGATGTCAGTGGTTTAGGTGCAACCTAAATGGCAATGTCCTTGCTTATTGCTGTATCCGGGGTGATGGCTTCAGCTTTCACCCCTATAGGGAACTTGTGTGTACATATAATTCACATTCATGAATGCATTTCTGGTCTACATCAGGTATACATAATAGGAAACCTGGAGAACCTGACGGAGCCCCACACCAGGATAGCTCAGCTGCTCATCTCAAATGTGGTCTGGAATCCTGATGGCTAATGGTGGGTGTATCTCACGATGTGGGTTGACAGCTGGTCATGACGGGTGCGGATGTATCCACTTATACATGACCCTTATAATTTCACTGACTTCATAGATGAGAGCTAACAAAATCATCTTCTCATGGACTAATACTGACCAAGGGGGCTATTCTTCTGTGTCTGTGATGAGGTACAGGAAGTTTTCACTGACTCACTGGGGTAGGTGTGGGGGAAGTCTTACTCATTTTACTATATCATCCTCACTATTACTAATTATGTAATGAGTATGCTTTCATAAATAGTCAGCTATATCTTCCAGAACTTATGTTTTCTTACTCATTTAAAATAATATGTACCAAAATGCTATTTTAATAGGCATAATATTTGCTTATTTCCTCTCCTCACATAAAAACCAGCTCACAAACATAAGAAAAATTGAAAAGCAACCAATTGAATAATATAAAAGTATTCAAAAAACAGACAAAACCAAGCAATGCAATCTTTGAAATATTACTTTATCACTATAAGTCTGAAAGTATTCCCCAAATAAATTAGGACATATCTCTACAAACTCAGAAAGTTTTCTAGTGTACAGTACCTATTTTCTGCGGGGGGAAAAATAGCCTTCCTTGCTTGAATGGTCCTAAAACAATTCAAGTGCTTAGGGCTCATGGCAACTCAATAACCGTTGGATGCTCTTCTCAGGTTTCAGCTCGAAGAATCTAGGGACAAAGCATAAGGGTTGATCAAATGTAGATCAATTTCCCGATGCTGGGAGATGAAACACCCTATACTATCTGTCCGCTCATCCCTCTATAATGCCTAGTCATGTGGAGATGACCACACCTCTCTGCCCATGTACAAACTCTAGGCCTTCTCTGGACCTCTGCCACTCCATTTCTACTCAGGACCCCTGCTCTGTCTCTCCTGGACTGCCTCTTCCTTTCTCAGTCAGGCACCTGCTCCTTATTCTGCAGCATGAGCTGTGGGTGCACTGATGCTGGGAGTTCTGGCATGCCCCATCAGAGAACTGAAGTGAATCGGCATATCAAAATGCCATCTGCAATCTAGAAGAGGTCTATTCAGAGGAGTACAGCTGTGTTCTGCTTATCTGAATCAAAAGCTACCGAACCCATGTATTTGAAAACAAAACAAAATGAAACAAAAGTGTAAATTTAAATTTTATAAATTTCTAGACACTGAGTATTCTTTACTGCGGTAGTGAGAAACTGTTGGGGCCAGTCATTAGTGGAGCCCCACATTTTGTGGGTTTTCCCTATAAAACCCCTCCAGATTTTCAAGTGAACATTCAAAATAAGCCCTGTGTTTCAGGCACTGGAGGGAGAGACTTTTATCAACTCAAAAGATTTCTCACCAGGGGGAGGTCAATTCCATTGAATTTTCATAGTTGGAGGTAAAATATTTCCCCTATCAACCACACATCCCATGTCCTACCCATGAGACCTAAGTGTGAGGGTAGAGTGAACAGGTATTAAAAGTTCAAACATAAGGAAAGGCGATACTGCAGTGAAGGGAAGGAACACGGAGAGGCCAAACTATAAACTCCACCACAGGCATGAAGCTCAGAGCCCTACTACCCAGGAGCTATAAAAGATTCAGGCTCAATCAGAAGAACATACAGAAAACTTCCTGTTCTCCCACTTCATCACCATGCAGATTCCCAGCATAACAATCGTGGATCACAATTTAGAATGGGAAGTATCTGCTCTACTGAGGAAAACAAAACAAATGACATATAGCAAGCATTACTATGCTTGCCAGATTAGCATAAATCCCCACAAAACTTAGTTCTGAGAACAGGTTGAATAATGTTTCTTCTTAAGGGAAACACTAAATGCTAAGACAAAATTTTCATTTATCTTAAGAGTTGCATGGGCCCCTAATAAAATGTTTTGGGAAAAAAAATTTCATTTATCTGAATACACCCATCTCATTTGTATACTGATCTTCTGTGTTGCCATACCTCAACTTTAACTCATTAGTCTTATCTGAGGTTTGAAATTTTATTTTACACTGAAAAACTGAGCTGTGTATTTTTTTTCAATCTCCTAATCAATCAGTATTCTTTACCAAATCGCTGTAGTTTGTCAATAGAAGTGCGCAGCACACATGGTGCTGGAAATGGAGTGCGGTATGAACCAGAGTCCATCTTCCTAGAAGAGGAGACCGTGGGACAAAATTATGTGCAGAGCACATTGAAATCTGCAAACTAAGAGTGAGAAGACTACAATGGATGGAAATATGGGTTGTGATCAGAGTTGGACGAGCCCCCAATAAAATGATTTTTATAAAAGAAATGTCTGGGAAATAATGATGGTGATGTATGTACAAATGTTCTTGATACAATTGATGTATGGGTACAAGAACTGTAAGAGCTCTCAATAAAATGTTTTTTTAAAAAGAGTGAGAAGACTAAAGTGATGATCACATTGTAATATAGAGTAAGTCAGGCATAGCAGTGAATAAAGAAAACATAAATAACAATTAATTAATTTCAAAATATAATGAAAGTAATACCTGAACCAGAGGCCGCATAAAAACCTGTGAAGTTTAAAAGACAAAGTGAAAATTATTTATGATACCTAAGTAGTATCATAAAGAGCAATCTTGCCATTATCCCAAACAGTTCACTAGGACTAGCATTCAGATTAGGAGCACCAGGAAGAAACATGTGGGTAATATCTTTTAGGGAGAATCCAGACTGCATCGTATTTGAGAATGACATGTTTTGTATATGTATCGTCCATTTTGACTAAAGGTCACCCTTTACTAGAGACTGGAACTGCCCCCATAGGGTTCTCTAAACTGTTATCTTTTGGGACTCAGATTGTCAGTTTAATGGTGCAAGGGACCAGCTGGTGGGTGGTAACCACTCACCTTTCAAAGAGCATCCATGAGCTTGAACTTTGTGTAACCAGGGATTGCTAAATCATCACTTACACATTTATGGAGAAACACAGTTTACAAAAGCTTTTAATTGACATGTATAAAGTTTAACTGTAAGCAAGCGTTTTTCCATCTCAACCCTATCATCCACCTAATCTGGGCTGAGAAGCATTAACCTCTGTTAAGAGTTTCTGAGCTACGAGCAGGAAATAAAGGGAGAACATGCTTTCTGTGACATTCATAAAGATGACTTCATTGTTTTCATTTTTTGAGTACTGATATACCTGTCTTACATTTATATTCATGCTTATGCAAAATGAACCACATAGTAGATTTCAACAGATGAAAAATGTTTTGCCTATCACACTATTAATTATGAAAGTGTTTATTAATAAAACGTGTTCACATTCTATTGAAAAAAAACAGAGTTGTTGGTCCTAGTTTGAATAATACAAAAAAGAAAATTACCTCTGCCATGTTCAGACTCAAAATCCAACATTCAATATAAAATGTATAATAAATAGAAACTGTAGACAAGAGTCTTGAATGAGTTCCAGGGATGTAATAAAATTCCCAGGAAAGGATAGAGGCATTGGTCTTAAACAGAGTTGGAAGTTATCTCACATGTGAATATCAGTAGGTTGAGAAATACCCAACTCAATATAATCAACAGGAGAGATATATCCCAAACATCTATACCTATGGTAAGAGGGAAAGAAAACAAAACAACACTAGGTTTTCTGTATAAAAATCTATCAAGAGTGTGCCAAGCCTAAGAATGGCCTGCCATTTTGTCAAAATACAGTGGACACAAAGGACCATGGAACCCATCGCCTACATGATGCAGAGATATCAAGCCCAAAGAAGAACCCCCACTTAAAATGAGGAGCACAAGAAATAGTCTATCATCTCTAGAGGAGAATTTTCCCATTAGAACACCCAAAGGCAATGTTGAACCTTCCTGAAGATGCACAACTGATAATACAATTTCTGCCCAACATACCCCCCTCTCCTTCCCTCAGGATCATAAAGTAGTCTTCCAAAAGTTTGTGAAAAAAAGACTTGTTAATTTTTAATTACATTACTCAGTGAACTATTTGAAACTCAATTATCCTCTTTCCATAGATTAAAAGTTCTTCTCTTCCATATTCAGAAAAAAGATTAAGATTTTCTTTTCTATCATTTTTCAGCCAGTAATTAATATGCATTTCCTCCTGTCTTTATTGAAATCCAAGGAATATAAAGAGATAATAGTGTATAAGTTTATTAGCTCAAAAAAAGTATATTGGTTTACTTCTGGATAATTACATGCTACTACTGAAAATGCTCTCTGAAAGAGATCAATTTAATAATCATAATAAAAAGTCACCATTCCTGGCAGGTGAAGGGCACCTATGGGTGGGTCTCATTGAATAACAGCTAAGATCATTCCAACATTTCTGAAAAATGCCAAGTACAAGAATTAAAAAATAATTACTATACAATCCTGTTTACTAAGTAGTCTACTTACATCAGACTATAAACTAATGTTCACTTTGGATGAGGCAAGATAAATGGTTTCTAACAAAAGCTACCTGCCGTTATTATAAATAATTAATATGAAAAAAGTATAGATAGGTCCTAGTAAATGGATTTCCAAGACAAAGTTTTATAACAAAAATAAGGGAGGAGTGGGCACATTTACTATAAATATTTAATACATATTGTGATGGAATTCTAATAATGCTGGCTTCAGGGAATAACAGATAATTTATTGAATGGGCCTTTTTGGAAAATCAGGGGTCAATTCTTCAGTTATTTAAACTGTTCTACTTGAAGACCAAAAATGTGTGGTTGAATATACAAAATAGTTATCAACACGGGTCATTTTAACGAGCAAAACTAGCATCAAATGAGATTTCTGAAGTTACATTCTCACTTCTGGATCCTGTACAATATGCACCTTTTTCCAACTTTGGACTAAAACATCTACAAGACTGTGGTCGTCGAGGCCTTGTTCCCTCTGCCAGTTCTTTCCGATCCTCAGGAGACAGTAGATGGTACCACATTCCACTCATCACCATCTTAAGGCACTCAGGGCTGTCTTGAATGAGTGGTTCAGCTGGGTCGGTTTTACTTAAGAAATTCTTTGAGATAAAAGCCCAGCTATCAAAAGAGATAGTGTCTGGGGTCTTAAAGGCCTGAAGGTGAACAAGTGGCCATCTAGCTCAGAAGCAAAAAAGCCCACATGGAAGAAGCACACCGGCCAGTGCGATCACGAGGTGCCAAGGGACCAGGTATAAGGCATCATGCAAAAAAAAACAATGATATAAGTGTGTATATATGTGTATATGTATATATATACCATATTAAATGAAGGGGGAAGTGCAGAGTGGAGACCCAAGGCCCAAGTGTTGGCCAATGGAGATCCCCTCATAGAGGGGTTTAGGAGAGGAGATGGGTTAATTAGGGTGTGAGGTAGTACTGATGAAGAACACAGCTTTCCCCCGGATCCTGGATGCTTCCTCCCCCCAACTACCATGATCCGAATTCTACCTTGCAGGACTGGATAGGGCAGAGGCTGTACACTGGTACATATGAGGGCTGGAGGTACAGGGAATCCAGGGTGGATGATACCTTCACGACCAAGGGTGTGAGGGGCGATGCTGGGAGAGTGGAGGGTGAGTGGGTTGGAAGGGAGGAACTGATTACAAGGATCCACATGTGACCTCTTCCCTGGGAGAGGGACAGCAGAGAAGGGGGGGAAGGGAGACTCCGGATAGGGCAAGATATGACAAAATAACGAGGTATAAATTACCAAGGGCACATGAGGGAGGGGGGAAAGGGGAGGGAGGGGAAAAAAAAGAGGACCTGATGCAAGGGGCTTAAGTGGAGAGCAAATGCTTTGAGAACGATTGGGGCAGGGAATGTATGGATGTGCTTTATCCAATTGATGTATGTATATGTATGGATGGTGATAAGAGTTGTATGGGTCCCTAATAAATTGTAAAAAAAAGAAAAGAGGAGAAAAAAATGATTAGTGCAGGGACTGTACAGATGTGCTTTATACAATTGATGTATGTATATGCATGAACTGTGATAAGAATTGTATGAGCCCCTAATAAATTGTTAAAATTAAAAAACATTAAAAAAAAGATTTAAAAAAAAAAGAAAATGATTAGGGCAAAGAATGTACAGATGTGTTTTATACAATTGATGTATGTATATGTATGGATTGTGATAAGAGTTGTATGAGCCCCTAATAAAATGTTTTTTAATAAAATAAAATACAAAAAAAAAAAAAAGAGGCATCTGACTATAGCAAGGACATGGACCATAAAAGGCTGGCGATTCGGCGCATGGAGTCTCAGCCCCCTGAAGGCACATCACAAACCTGCTCCTCTGCGCTCACGGTCAGGGAGTCCTGGTTGAGGAGATAAGTCACTCGCTGAATATCAAGTTGGAGAAACTCCTCAGTTTTGGAAACGTCAGTGAAATGCTGGTGAGTAAGGCGTCTGCAGTGGCTTCCAACTCAGGACAGTCTAGACGCGCTGCTAGAACGCTTAGACGGAGACAGTTTGAAGCATCCACTTGCCCTTTCAAAAAGTCAACACACATCTTCTTCACAGGTTGAAGCTGGTACTGGTTTGCGGCATCCAACAGAGACTGCATGTTGTTGCTGTTCCCAGAAACCCTAGGATAAAGTGACCAGACGCCCCGCTTTTGGCGGGACAGTCCCAATTTTTAACAATTTGTACCACGTCCTGCATCGTTTTTTAAAAGTCCCGATTTTTGGAAAGAATGCACGACAAGCTAGGGAATGGCGGGAGAACGGGAAGGGAATATATGGTTTTTGGCTGCCAGGTGGCTATTTCGCCAGGATATGAGTTTTATATTATTTTTGTTGATTTTATAATGTTAAACTTTAATAATAAATAATTGTTGAATATTGATTATCGAGAACTACTTATCAAAGTTCGCATTGTTGACCAATTGTTAGAATTTGACCACCATTGTTTGGACTTAATGAACAGTGGCATTTTGGGGCATTGGCAACGGCGAAAACATTTTGTAACTGTCTCTCAGACGATACACATCGTACTGCGTGCTAGTTAAACAAGTGATGTCAACAAATCAGCTATTCTGCTAATGCTAATTTCTTTGTCTCCATAAGTTGTTTTCCGAAAAAATTCCTGTATTTGGAGGAAGATGCAGCAGTATTTAAATATCGTTTATGTTTCTGTGTCTCCAAGTACTTTGAAATATCATTCTTCCCGCCATGCAAAAATCATTCGTTCATATTACTCAAAATTTCCCATATACTAATATTTCCCAAAATGATCTTTTTAATAAGGTATCATTATTAAAAATGTATTGATAAGGAAAAGGTTTAATCTTGGGCATCAGCAAAAATCACAATAGAAAACAAATGGTTAGAAATAGTTCATGATTTTGAAACAAACTATGTTCTATATAATAATGTACTAAAAATTGTGGGATACACGCTGTCCTTACCAGGAAATAATGCTGCGACTGAACGCGTTTTTTCTATGGTAAATAAAGTGTGGACATCAGAAAAATCACAATTCAGTGTTGAGACTTTGAAAGCCATTTTATGTGTGAAATATAATTTTAAAAATTCTTGTGAAAAATTTCATGACCTTTTAAGTAACGACAGCAATCTACAAAAAAAATTCACTCTAATGAGAAATATGCCAAATAATAAAATAATACTATACATAAATTTTTATGTATTATATTTGGAAATTATAATTATGTTGAAATTTAAAAATATATATTACAATACTATTTTTGCGTTCTATGAAAATTTTTGTTGCTTCATATAGACCAAATTTTTAATCAAGAACCCCCCCCACCCCACCACCTCACCCCGGGCAATGGTGTCCCACTTTACCAATGTTAAAATCTGGTCACCTAATAATAAGCACATTCCACCAGGTGTTCAATAATGTCAGGTCTGCGTCTTTGAGTTCTACTTCAAAGGCCTTTGATTCAAGCATGTCAGTTGTGAACATGACATTAAAAACTGGGCTGGCTGCAGCCAGGACCACACGATGAGCAGGGATCTCTCTTTCCTGGACCACGAGAATCACGTCACACAAAGTGTTCCGTCTTCGCATGTCATTCATGACCACCACGGAGCCCGCCAGTAATTCCACTTCTTCCCGAGTAGCAGGTTTCTTCTCGGTCTGTCTCTCGCTGCTCCGCGCCATCTTGGAGGCTGACATCCTCCCTGAAAGCCCGGGGCTCGCGTGGGCTCCCGGGCTCGCGTGGGCTCGCGGGCTCGCGTGGGCTCCCGGGCTCGCGTGGGCTCGCGTGGGCTCCCGGGCTCGCGTGGGCTCGCGTGGGCTCCCGGGCTCGCGTGGGCTCGCGTGGGCTCGCGGGCTCCCGTGGGCTCCCGGGCGCGCATGCATGCTTCTGTCGGCTGAACGCTGAGGGCGGGCTTACTGCCGCGGTGGCGGTGGCGGGTCAGCCACTGCAGAAACAGGCCAGGCCCCACCTGCAGCTCCCAGGCGAGCTTGGCTGTGTCCCTGGAAGAGCCAGAGCAAGGCGGGGAACGAGCCTGGGAATCCCAAAACAAGACATTTTTTTTGTCAGGGAAGAAAAAGGCTTCCAAAGAGAAGAAATAAAAATTCCTCTATCCATAAAAAATGGTGATCTTATGCATAAATGATTCTAAATATATCATAAATACAACTGATAAACAGGAAAATGTTGTAGGCTACATTTCAGCACACAATATTAACTTGGTACTTAAACCCCTATGCATTCACTGCTAATCACCATCTCCCAAACCATTAACCCTTACACATGAACGTGCTGTGTATCCTTACAACACACTGATAACTAGCTGAAAAGCAACTCATCATCCAGAACTTCTGCTAACACTCTGAGCATCACCTGATGCCCACAACAAATTTAATGTGTGCTTAACAAATCCAATGACCATACACACTAAATCTAACCTAATGCATTTATTCCAATTCTTTGAATCAGAGTCACTCAGCTTAATCCTAACTTTGACCCTAAATCTCAAATTCAGAAACTGTAATAGTTAGCCTAAATAAAGCCATTTTATATTAAGCAGTCATTATGCACCAGTCCTAAAGTGCAACCTCAGGCCTTATAACATTTTCAAAAAAACAAAAAAACCAAATAGCCCCTTGTTCCTAAAACCAGCAAAAGACTATCCTGTACCAGGAAATTATGCCACCGCAAAGTCTGCTTGCTCAGTTGCGCTGCTTAACCACAAGTTCTGCTTCTGTACCAACTTGCTTGCACAGCTCAGCAGTTTAATGAAACCTTATAAAAACCCAGGTCTCTAAGCAGGAGGGACCGGTGAGCCAAGATTTTTTTCCTTTCAGGCTGCTGGTCCCTGCGTAGGTTCTTCTTCTTTTTTGTTAATAAACTCTTTTAATTCTTCCAATCTCATGTCTCAGTTGTCTTTGTCCAGCTCATGTACAACATTTTGGAGGTTCCACCGAGATCCTTGGTGACCAGGTTGTGCATTAGCGGGACAAGCGAGACCCCGGGAACGGGTGATCTCCTGAGCCAGTGCCGCAACTAGGGGAAGGCCTCAGAGAGACGTTCCTTCGCCCCAGTTGCTGGGCCCGGTCCTGAGCGCAATAGAAACTGGTGTGCACATCCTGAATTGAGAGAATAGGTTCGGTTGGTCGCAACATTCAGACACTCCCAGAGGACCAGGGAGACATCCCTGTGTTCTCCTGTTCCTATAAGTTAATGCCCTGGTGGTATTTTTTATTTGTCTTGTATGTCTAAGATTGTTGTTCCTTGTTTATCGGTGTTTTCGTCCTTGTGTGGCTTGCTCTTGCTCCCGCTCGTTACCTGTTATTATTTAATTTCCAGTGGCCGGAATAAAGATCATGGGACAACAGCAGTCAACTCCGCTCCAGTGCCTCTTAAATAATTTTTCTGATTTTTCTAAAAGGTCTATGTCAAACTGCGGATTTAAAACTAAGGCATTCTGCCTCGGGTCCTTTGTGAGACGGATTGAGTTGTGGGTGTACCCGACTGGCCTTCAGAGGGCACCTTTTCCCTGCCCCTCCTATATCAAGTTCGAAGGTTTGTCTATGGAAAACCAGGTCACCCGGACCAAATCCCGTGCATTGACGTGTGGGTTAATATAACCCCTAACCCTCCTCCATAGATCCAAAAGTCTCTTCGCCCTAAGCAGGTCCTGGTGGCAATGGAGAAGGAAACCCAAGCTAAAAACTGAAAGCCTCAGAAACTATATCCAGTCCTCCAGAGTGCTGAAGAAGAACTTGATATTCGGCCGCCGCCACCTCAAGCCCTCCTTGAGGCAGCTGGGCCCCGGGCCCCTCCTCTGTACACCATGGCTGGGATGGGTCCAGCGCCCGCCCCTGTAATGTCTGCGCCTTTCAGTCCTCCCCATACCGGGGTGGGCGGGGAACGACAATATATGTAAACACCAAGACTGAGCAAAATAAGCAGGACGAGGCTCCAGTCGGCATTTTCCCATTAGACAAACTGTTCCACCCCCAGGAGGAGATCAGGCAGTCCCCTTTATGGTTTATGTTCCTTTCTCTACTAGTGATCTTTACAAGTGGAAGCAACAAAACCCATCCCAGGGTTTAATTTCTTTACTGGAAACTGTCTTCTACACCCATCAACCTACCTGGCATGATTGTCAGCAATTTTTACAGGTGTTGTTTACAGACAGAGTGGACTCTGTCCACTCTTACGGGCTTATGGAAGCCTATAAGGTCCTGCTCAGGGCTGACGGACAGCCAGTAACTGCCCCCCCCCCCCCCCCCCCGTGAGAAGCCTTGTTTCCACTCAGCGTCCTGCATGGGACCCCAATGATGCACAGGGCAGGGAAGCTCTGACCAGGTACCGCCAATATCTGTGGCAGGGCCCCCGGGGGGCTGCTAGGAAGCCCACTAATTTGTCTAAGGTAAGTGAGACAGTGCAGAGAGCTACGGGTGAAACACCAGCCGTTTTCCTTGACCGCCTAATGGAGGTTTATAGGTTGTACACCCCACTCGACCCTGAGGCCCCTGAAAATCGGCAGGCCATAAATATAGCACTTGTAGCACAATCAGCCCCAAATATCTGCAAGAAGCTGCAAAAGCTTAAGGGGCTTGAAGGTAAAAATCTTAGTAAGTTAATAAAGATAGCCCCCAAAGTTTTTAATAATAGGGAGGCTCTACCTGTGACCTCCACAAGGCAGATGGCAAAATCATGGTGGCTGCCCTGTGGGAAGAAAAAGACCAAAAGCCCTGGCGAAAGAAAGAAAAAGGCCCATATATGTATCACAACAGCCACATATTTGGGTTACCAGCTCCAGGCGGGTAAAGAAAGTTATCTACGAGCAGGATCAATGCAGTCTTGCAGATACCTTTCCCGGAGACAAAGTGCAAGGTACGTGGATTCCTGGGCATGGTGGGCTACTGCCGTCTGAGAAACATTGGTTTTGCAGAAATCTCCAAGCTACTGTTTGAAAGCAAAAAGGAAGAGGGGCAGGAAGTTCTGAGAACTCCTGAGCAAGAAGCTGCCTTTAAAAAAAAATTAAAAAATTTAAAAAGGGCCTTTCTGTCGAACCCAGCCCTAGCTCTTCCAGATCTGCAAAAAACATTTAAACTGTTTGTACCAGAATGTAAGGGGGTCACCAAGGGGGTCCTTATGCAGCACCTGGGACCGTGGAGAAGATCCGTGGCCTACCTATTAAAAAGCTGGACCCAGTAGCTGCCGGCTGGCCAGGATGTATGCGGGCCATAGTAAGCCATAGCAGCTCCTGCAATGTTGGTAAAGGAAGCGTCAAAGCTCACGCTGGGCCAGGACATTACTGTCTTGGAGGACACTTGGTGCAAAGCCTGCTAAGAAGCTCACCTGACCGCTGAATGACAAATGTCCACATGCTCCAATACCAGGTACTGTTGCTAAACCTACCCAGTGTCCAGTTTTCCAAAACAGCCACTCTCAACCCTGCAACCCTGTGGCCCGACAAGCTGGCCGAGGAGCCAATTCATCACTGCGAGGAAACCCAAGGAAACTCAAAAGCAATTAAAGGAAACAACCTGGCTGATCACGTGGCCAAGGAAGCAGCCGTGGGTGCTCAAAACCTGGGAGTGACAGTGGCCCTAGTCGAAGGTAAGAAGCCGCCTACTCTGCTCCAACCTAAACTACCTATTCACCTTGCCTATTCTGAATCTAAACTTGAGTTAGCCCAACGGCTGGCGGAAAAGGCCGCCGAGCTGGCCTGCGTCAAAGACCCAGACGGATGGCTAATCCTACCCGACCACCGCAGAAGCAGTTGGGCAAGAACTAGTGAACCATCTTCATAAAACTACTCATTTGGGGAGAACCAAGCGGTACCAATATCTGTCTACAAGGTACAAAATTCCACACCTTCAAGAGTGGACTCAAGCAGCTGCTGAAAATGCATCACTTGTGCCCAAGTAAACGCCCCCAGCAGGTTCCCCCACCACCTCAGCATCGAGAGCAAGGCCACTCCTCGGCCAGTACTGGGAGCTGGACCACACTGAGGTAAAACCAGGACTGTGTGGCTTAAATATCTGTCAGTCTTTGTTGACACCTTTTCAGGATGGACAGATGCGTTCTTGACCAAGGCAGAGATGGCCACCGTGTTATGCAAACTGCTTTTAACTGAGATCCTCCACAGGTTTGGCATTCCCTTACAAATTGGCTCTGATAATGGCCCATCCTTTGTAGCTCAAATTTCTAAAATTATTAGTAAAGCATTATGCATTAATTAAAAACTTCACTGTGCCTTCCGGCCTCAAAGTTCAGGACAGGTAGAGAGAATGAATAGAGCTTTAAAAACAAAAAAAGCTTTAACTAAATTATGCACAGAAACTGGCGAAAACTGGGTCAGAATTTTGCCTTTTACCCTGTTGCATGTGCGGTGTACTCCTTACTTCAAAAATCTAACACTATTTGAAATTCTATATGGCCAGCCGCCTCCTCTCTTACCAACCATAGGTATAAACCAGTTAACCTGTCTTACTAACGCTGAACTTTTGAAATCTATACAAGCAGTCCAAGAAATCTGCAGCACCAACAACGCCTTAGTGGAACGCCATCACCAGGAGGGGCTGGACCCAATCCTGGACCCACTTCCAGGAGGGGCTGGACCCAATCTGGCCAATAGGCCAGCCCTGACTGGAAAGCCTGGACCTCTCTGTATTGGGTCTGGGTCAAAGGTGGACTGGACCTTACCAGGATGAATGTATTTTTTGGACATCAAGTGCATTATTGAGAGGAAAACAAGTCACATAAATGTTGAAGCCATTTCTGCTTATTTTATTTCATTTGTAATTTATAATTTGATTTGACTACAGTAATGGGGGAGTTGTGATTGCTGGAGAAGATAATGATAATTTAATCGATAACTTAAAAGAAGCAAAGGGCATTCATGGAAGTCTAGACAAAGACATGTGCATGCAAATATATATAGGAAGATGGGGAAATAGATCTATGTGTCTATATTTATAGGTCAAGTATTAAGGTGGCGGAAGGACCTTGGGCCTCTACTCAAACACTCCCTCAATGCATGAATACCTCCTTTTATTAAATTGGAACTCTATGATGCTCACTCTCCCGACACAACGGCTGGAGCCAAAGTGGGTGAACAAGTAAATGTGGTGAAGAAAGCTGATGGTGCCCGGCTATCAAAAGAGATAGTGACTGGGGTCTCAAAGGCTTGAAGATAAACAAGCGGCCATCTAGCTCAGAAGCAACAAAGTCCACATGGAAGAACACACCAGCCTGTGTGATCGAGTGGTCCCAAAGGGATCAGTTACCAGGCATCAAAGAACAAAAAATCATATCATTGACTGTACACCTCCATGATAGGATCGCTGAAGACAAATGGGTGCATAAGCAAATGTGGTGAAGAAAGCTGATGGTGCCCGGCTATCAAAAGAGATAGTGTCTGGGGTCTTAAAGGCTTGAAGGTGAACAAGCAGCCATCTAGCTCAGAAGCAAAAAAGCCAACATGGAAGAAGCACACCGGCCAGTGCGATCACGAGGTGCCAAGGGACCAGGTATAAGGCATCATGCAAAAAAAACAACAACGATATAAGTGTGTGTATATATGTGTATATATGTGTATATGTATATGTATATATATATATATATATATATATATATACCATATTAAATGAAGGGGGAAGTGCAGAGTGGAGACCCAAGGCCCAAGTGTCGGCCAATGGAGATCCCCTCATAGAGGGGTTTAGGAGAGGAGATGGGTTAATTAGGGTGCGAGGTAGTACCGATGAAGAACACAGCTTTCCCCCAGATCCTGGATGCTTCCTCCCCCCAACTACCATGATCCGAATTCTACCTTGCAGGACTGGATAGGGCAGAGGCTGTACACTGGTGCATATGAGGGTTGGAGGTACAGGGAATCCAGGGTGGATGATACCTTCAGGACCAAGGGTGTGAGGGGCGATGCTGGGAGAGTGGAGGGTGAGTGGGTTGGAAGGGGGGAACTGATTACAAGGATCTACATGTGACCTCTTCCCTGGGAGAGGGACAGCAGAGAAGGGGGAAAGGGAGACTCCGGATAGGGCAAGATATGACAAAATAACGATGTATAAATTACCAAGGGCACATGAGGGAGCGGGGAAAAGGGAGGGAGGGGAAAAAAAAAGAGGACCTGATGCAAGGGGCTTAAGTGGAGAGCAAATGCCTTCAGAATGATTGGGGCAGGGAATGTAAGATGTGCTTTATACAATTGATATATGTATATGTATGAATGGTGATAAGAGTTGTATGGGTCCCTAATAAAATGTAAAAAAAGAAAAGAGGAGAAAAAAATGATTAGGGCAGCGACTGTACAGATGTGCTTTATACAATTGATGTATGTATATGTATGAACTGTGGTAAGAATTGTATGAGCCCCTAATAAATTGTTAAAATTAAAAAAAAATTTTAAAAAAAGATTAAAAAAAAGAAAATGATTAGGGCAAAGAATGTACAGATGTGTTTTATACAATTGATGTATGTATATGTATGGATTGGGATAAGAGTTGTATGAGCCTCTAATAAAATGTTAAAAAAAAAAAAAAAAGAAGCTCAGTATATCCGCCCGGAAAGAGTGGAACAAGCCTTCAGAGCTATTGACCATGGAGATTGCAATTTGGAAGGCTATAGAGATGAGGCTTACAAAGACTTGGCCTGGAAGCATTGCAACATTCACTTAGCAGCCCCATGCACTAATTCTGAAGTTATGGAAGCATTGCAACATCAACCAGGATTGTCTTTTCTTAACCTGGGAAGTGGAACCGGATATTTAAGTACAATGGTGGGCTTGATTTTAGGTAATTCTTTTTGTGAAATTTTATTCTCTAGTAGATTAAGCTGTTTATATTTCTGTATATGATTTATAGGGTATATCGCTTTGTATATCTTTAAGTGTGTGTATTCATAAAGTAATCTTTCTTAAATGTGGAAACACAAGATAATATTCTTCTCACCCCAGCCCTAATTTTGGTAGTTATACTTAGGTCCTGCAGACCTTCAAAACTTACAGCAGTATGTGCCAATAGAGAGAGGCTGGAAAACAATCTACCTTTACCCTAAAAGGCTTACAAGGGGAAGGGCACTGTTATCAAGGATCCCCAGGAGCCCACCAGTGCACTCAGTATTGTGCCACTGTCTCTGTAATCCCCTCCTTAGCAGACCCATATCTATTGGTTGCGCCTGCAGGCATGTGGTTTGCCTGCTCCATTAGAATAACTCCCTGTTTGCTCTCCCTAACCTTTCTTCCTCTAAACAGTCTGAATTGTGCATATTGGTACATCTTTTACCCCAAGTGTATTTGTACTCCGGGGAAGCTGAATGGCAGCATTTCAATACTTACTCGCGGGTTAAAATAAAGCACCCATCCTAGTTCCCCTGCTCGTGGGTTTGGGCATTGCTGGGTCCGCCTCAAAGAGCGCAGCTGCCCTAATACAAGGAAATGAAACTATAAAATACTTAGTCATCAAATTGATAATGACTTAGAAAACTGTCAGCCATTAATAAAAAAACGCATAACTCTTTAGCTAAAGTAGTACTGCAAAATAGGCGGGGTCTTAACCTCCTATTCCTCAAGCAAGGGGGTTTATGTATGGCCCTGGGAGAAACTTGTTTTTATGTCAACCATTCAGGAATAATTAAAGATAGTCTAACCCTAGTCAGAGAAAGACTTAATGAACTGGAAAAAAAGTAGATAAGATCAAGAAGGATGGGTTCAACAAATGTCCAA
Organism: Tenrec ecaudatus; assembly: GCF_050624435.1. Classification (NCBI taxonomy): domain Eukaryota; kingdom Metazoa; phylum Chordata; class Mammalia; order Afrosoricida; family Tenrecidae; genus Tenrec; species Tenrec ecaudatus. Next base: position 123,365,995 of record NC_134542.1, read on the forward strand.
CTGGTCATCCTGGCTCAACACCTTAGTGTTCAGCCTAGCTGGTCCGCTCCTCTTGCGTTTACTGAAACTAACCTGCGGGCCGCTCATCATCCACAAGCTTGTCCAGTTTGTGCCGAATATAATCTGTTAAATTGTTAGTGCTAAGCGAATCTTATGAGCAATTAACCCAGAGTGAGCCACCGCTACAGTTGTATGAAGGCACACACCTGGAAGATTCACAGGTGTAACAAAAACAGGGGGAAATGTAATAGCCTAAACAAAGCCATTTTATATTAAGCAATCATTCTGCACCAGTCCTAAAGTGCAACCTCAGGCCTTATAGCATTAAAACACACACACACACACACACACACACACACACACACACACAAATGAAATGGCCCCTTGTTCCTAAAACCAGCAAAAGACTATCCTGTACCGGGAAATTGTGCAACCGCAAAGTCTGCTTGCTTATTTGCTCTCCTTAACTGCAAGTTCTCCTTATGTACCAGCTTACTCAGTTGCGATGCTTAACCACAAGTTCTGCTTCTGTACCAGCTTGCTTGCACAGCTCAGCAGTTTAATGAAACCTTATAAAAACCCAAGTCTCTAAGCAGGAGGGACCGGTGAGCCAAATTTTTTTCCTTTCAGGCTGCTGGTCCCTGCGCAGTTTCTTCTTCTTCTTTTTTGTTAATAAACTCTTTTAATTCTTCCAATCTCATGTCTCAGTTGTTCTTGTCCAACTCATGTACAACAAAACTATCCCTGAAAACTCTAATCCTTAAACAGTAACTATACATCATTATATCTTAACATTAAGCTCCTACTCAACTCAAAACATAATCTGTTGGGCAGAAACATTCTAAACATAATGACCTTTAATCTCTCCACCAACAGCTGAATCTCAAATCATCACAATTAACTCCTAATTCTATCCCTGATTCTTGTTCTTGAACCAGGAACATTGATTAATCTCAGGATTTAGATTCCGATCTTAAGTACAGATTCTGCCTCTAGCACACTAAAACCCTAAGCTTAGCACCAAACCTAACACACCGAAAAAACTCATGCTGCTAATTATGGTGTGAATCTGTCTCCTTTCCCAGGTTTTACCTAAATGTAAGGGACTGCGATAGGTAGACATGCAAAATGAGGAAACACGCCCTCTGTTTTCAGTTAACTTTTACAAATGGTTCTTGAAATGTGGCAAAATGAAGTGATTTATAAATGTTTAAATATTACAAAAAGCATTTTGACCAAAGTCTATCACATGACTCTTGTGGTCCTCAACTCTTCTGTGCCCTAGCCTCAAGGATCCTTCTTGTTACTAGACATATGCAGGGATGTGTTACCCAATAACCAGGGTGGCCAACAGCTCAATTGTACTTACTCACTAATTTGTAGATCACAGTTTCACGGTGTTTCTCCCTCAAAGATGTAGTGAAACTGTGTTTAAGGAAACCAAGTACTTGTATTAGAACCATGATCTCCATTTTTTACATTGCACTTTTTCCTCTGACTGAAGTACGTCCTTCTAACCCTGAAATATTTGGGCCTGTGACTACTTGAGTTTCCAGTAAACCAACAACTTACCCTCACAAGATGTACTTCTGGTCGTAGCTGTAGCTTCACCCCCTTAAGTGTAAAGATGTTCATCCCAGGGACACCCTGTGGGTCCAGTGCCAGGAACTCCCTCTCAGAGCACACTGGGGCTCTCCACCCATGGACAAATAAGTCCTCAAAGAGTTACTCATGATAACAACAGCAGGCCAACCCCTCTCTGACCTAACCTGTGAAATGCTGACCAAGCACCCTGGGCATGTGGCTATCTAAATATACCCTGGAATGAAAGTGAGGCCCTGATGTGGACAAATCAGCAACTAAGGAGCCATTAGTTTGGGTTTCAGAGTCAGGATGTTGGCACAGGCTGAATATCTTTGAGCATAAGCCCAGGGGCTTCCCGAGGCAAAAGGCAATGTTCCTGCCTGAGCCTGTTCCTACTGGCTGAGGGTACCTGGCCTGGAATAGGCCCCCATGCCCAGGTTCCAGGTACTCTTACCATCGAGGAAGCACAAAGCACCCAAGCAAGGATTATCCACTCTTTCCACTCAGCACAGCCTGCTCAGAAATCCACATCTGCCCCAATTTCAGCCCCTTGAATTATCTGACTCTAGGTTCACCTGATTCCTGAGCAGGGGCTGGGAAATAAAGGAGGGAAGGCTAGACACTGATTAAAGGGTAATCACCTGTAATTACTTCAGCATCATTATTAAATCAATGTAATTTATCCTCCAGGTACCTTCCTTATTGGAATATCAATCCTTTGGTGAGTCCAGAAAATCAGGGGTTCTCAACCTTCCTAAGGCCATGACCCTTTAATACAGTTCCTCATGTTGTGGTCACCCCCAACCATAAAATTATTTTCATTGCTACTTCATAACTAAGTTTGCTACTGTTATGTATCAGGCAACCCCTGTGAAAGGGCCGTTCCAACCCCACAGGTTGAGAACTGCTGGTCCAGATGAAGGCAGAATAAACCCGAGGCGGACTGGGTGAAGTTGCTGTGGGAAGTGTTCTTAGGAAACACTTGGCAGCCCTAGGAACACCTTGCACACACAGACACACATGCACACAGGCGAACACATGAAAATATTAGCAAACAAGAACCTAAAATGTACGCAGAGAGAATTCAAAAGCCAACTGAAAGAAGCCACGTACAATATTTAACATAATAAGGGCTCACACAAAACCCAGAGCTTAACATCGTGATCTGCATGTTTGTTGCATTATAAAATGTAATACTTGATGACGCTTTTTTTCCTGTTAATCTCAATTATCAGACAAGGTTTGTTCATCATTAAAAGAACTCTTGTCAAACTGCATTGTCAAACAATGCAAATATCATTCTGCATTGTTCAACCGTAACCACCCCTTACATTTTAAATATTTTAAAATATTTTCTCATTCTCCTTTCAGCGTGGACTGCTTAAGTGTTTCACAATTGTAATTCATGAATACTAAGAGGGCAATACACCATCGTCGCAGGGCATAATTGCCAAGGAAAGCAAATGGATTCTTTATAAAGATTGTTTAGCTAAATTGTGTCTAAAAAGACATGTGTTTCGTATTTGGAGATATTAGAATGAATTTGATTAACAACGAATGGTAAGCTTTTTTATTCACCATTATTTGCAAAATCTGCCTGGGCACACAGAGAAGACTGTAGGGCCAATGCGATAGTTTATTGTGCCAGCCTGGCCGATAAACACAAGTAGGATTAACTGAAGGGCAGAGGGATAAATGGCTCGGTGAGCCTCGCCTTGCTTGTCCTGTGCCTCAATTTAAAGGGGTACACTACCTGTGGGATGCCTAGCCTGTGGACTGTGTCACTGTAAGTTGAGGTCCCTTTAAGCCCACACAATTGGAATGTTCGTCTCTGGGAACCGACAGTTGATGACAGTTGGGGACCTGCCTTGCTGTTTGCTGCCTGGATATATATAGTCCAGCTCTCTCTACAGAAGGGGGCTGGCAACTGGCGGCTCTCAAGCCTTAAGGATTGCTCGTGTCTCATTGCTTTATAATTTAACTGTTAATTTCTTATATTATCTATCTGTATATAATTTAATGGTTCATTTCTTGTATTATTTTATCTATCTTTAAAATATATTTATATATAATTACTAGCAATCTGGTTTGTCTCTCTAGAGAACCAGGCTCAACACATTTTGGTACCAGGAGGGCTTCTAGAGAAATAAACTATAAATATGGATTTCTTAAATTCGTTTTCCAACCTATTTAGTCTTGACGGGGATATGTCTACTACCCGTACTAATCCATGGTGTGAAATAGCAAAGATAATACCTAAAGTAGCACCTAAAGTAGATGACGTGCTGGATAAAGGAGATGCTCTAGGTAATCATATATTTGATATTTTCCAGGAGTTTTGTGATAATCACAAGTATAGGGAAGCTGGGTGGCTGGTCCTTCGTACAATGGAAAGTGTGATTAAGGAGAGGGATGATCTAAGAGCATCAAAAGCACGCCACAGGTGCAGACTAACAGATTTGAAAACGTCCATCTGTGCTACAAAGGAGAGCCTTCTCTCCTCTAGTAAAAGAGCTGACATTGCTGAGAACCAGGTCCAGAGTCTCATTATACGAGTGGCTGAATTACAATGGCAGCTGAATTTCAGATCTAGAGTAGTGTCTGAAACCAAAGTGAGGGCATTAATTGGGAAAAGTTGGGACCCTGAAACATGGGATGGGAACATATGGGCTGATGATCCAGAAGAAGAGGATATTGAGCCCTTAGAAACACCTGAGCAGATTAGCCAAACTATTCAAGTTGATATGCCAGGTGGGGCTGCATCAGTAGCATTACCTGAGGAAAATGCCTCGCAAGATATTGCTGAGAGCACCCAGGAAACACCCTCACCACCCATTATTTCTGCTAGACCTGTCACTAAATTTAAGTCTCAGAAACCTCCTAAAGGTGAGGTTGAGATGGTTATCCAAGAAGAAGCACGCTACACACATAAAGACCTGCTCGAGTTCTCAAATACGAACAAGCAAAAGCCTGGAGAATATCCCTGGGAATGGTTATTAAGGGTGTGGGATACTGGTGCACGAAATGTAATATTAGACCGGTCTGAGTTTCTGGATATGGGACCCCTAAGCACAGACTCTTCTTTCAATGTCTTTGCGAGACAAGCTAAAAAAGGATCTAAGTCTTTATTTGGTTGGTTCAATGAAGCATGGACTGCCAGATGGCCTAGATTAGACCAACTTGAAGGACCTGACCTACCTTGGTACACTGTAGAGGAAGGCATCCAAAAGCTTAGAGAAATTGATATGTTAGAATGGATCTATCAAGATATTCCCATAGACCCAAAAAGGGGGTGTCCTGAGGACATACCCTTTACCACAACCATAAGGAACACGTTTGTGAAGTGGGCCCCAGCATCTCTTAAGACTCCTGTAATTGCTATTTTATGTGCACCAGGATTAACAGTGGGCACTGCCCTAAGCGAACTCAGACATTTGCTCACAATGGGGCTGATTGGTCCCCATGATGGTAGAGGGCAGGTGACAGCACTGAATCAACAGAGACAGGGTGGGTGTGGTTATAACAGACAACAAGTTTTCAATAATAATCAAAGCAACCTGTCTCGTGTGGAATTATGGCATTGGCTACTTAGCCACGGTGTCCCTAGAAATGAAATAGATGGGAAGCCTACTAAATATTTACGTGATCTGTACAGGCGAAAGAATGGTATATCAGGTGAACAGCAGAATAGACAGTCATGATCGCTCAATCAATTCCCAGACCTGAGCCAGTTTACAGACCCAGAACCCCTTGAATGAAGGGGAGGCCGGGTCCCTTGTAAGGAGGACCCTGCTACATCACTGAAGGTTCATACTGTTAGTCTTTCTTCTAGCCTTCCCCAAAGGGACCTGCGGCCTTTCACAAGAGTGACTGTTCACTGGGGGAAAGGAAATAATCAAACTTTTCGGGGATTACTAGATACCGGCTCAGAACTGACACTAATTCCAGGAGATTCAAAATGTTTTGAAGGCCCACCAATCAGAGTGGGGACTTATGGAGGTCAAGTTATCAATGCAGTTTTACCTCAAGTACGCCTCACTGTGGGTCCATTGGGCCTCCGGACCCATCCTGTGGTTATTTTCCCAGTTCCAGAATGCATCATTAGAATAGGCAGACTTAGTAACTGGCAGAACCCCCATATCAGATCCCTAAAATGTGGAATAAGGGCTATCATGGTAGGAAAGGCCAAGTGGAAACCATTAGAATTGCCATTACCTAGGAAAATAGTAAACCAAAAGCAGTACCGCATTCCTGGAGGGATTGCAGAGATCAGTGCCACCATCAAAGACTTGAAAGATGCAGGGGTGGTGATTCCTACTACATCCCCATTTAATTCACCAATTTGGCCTGTAAAGAAGACAGATGGATCCTGGAGAATGACAGTGGATTATCGTAAACTTAACCAGGTGGTGACTCCAATTGCAGCTGCTGTCCCAGATGTGATTACATTGCTTGAGCAAATTAATACTTCTCCTGGTACATGGTATGCAGCTATTGATCTGGCTAACGCCTTCTCCATACCAGTCTCAAAGGACCACCAGAAGCAGTTTGCCTTCATCTGGCAGGGGCAACAATATACTTTCACAATTCTCCCCCAGGGGTACATCAACTCTTCTGCCCTGTGCCATAATTTAGTCCAAAGTGACCTTGACCACCTGTCTATTCCACAAAATGTCACACTGGTCCACTATATTGATGACATTATGCTGATTGAACCCACTAAGGAGGATATATCAAAGACTCTAGATTCATTGGTACAATATCTGCGTATAAGGGGGTTGGGAAATTAACCCAACAAAGATTCAGATACCCTCCACATCAGTAAAATTTCTAGGGGTCCAGTGGTGTGGGGCATGTCGAGATATTCCTACTAAAGTGAAGGATAATCTATTACATTTAGCTCCCACAATGACTAAAAAAGAGGCACAACGCCTAGTGGGCCTCTTCGGATTTTGGAGGCAACATATTCCTCACTTGGGTGTTCTACTTTGACCTATTTATCAAGTGACACAAAAAGCCTCCACTTTTGACTGGAGCCCAGAACAAGAAAAGGCTCTTCAACAAGTTCAGGCTGCCGTGCAAGCTGCTTTGCCATTGGGACCATATGATCCAGCTGACCTAATGGTGCTAGAGGTGTCAGTTGTAGATAAAGATGCAGTGTGGAGTCTTTGGCAGACCCTTATTGGTGAATCACAGCATAGATCATTGGGATTTTGGAGTAAAGTCTTGCCATCCTCTGTAAACAACTACTCCCCCTTTGAAAAACAACTGTTGGCCTGTTACTGGGCCTTGGTGGAGACTGAACACCTCACCATGGGCCACCAAGTCACCACGAGTCCTGAATTACCTATCATGAACTGGGTATTGTCTGACCCACGTAACCATAAAGTTGGACGTGCGCAGCAACACTCCATTGTTAAATGGAAGTGGTATATACGAGATCGGGCCAAAGCAGGACCTGAAGGAACAAGTAAGCTGCAATCAGTCCTGTCACATTGCCTCCTTTCTCTCAGTCTGCACCTATGGCCTCCTAGGGAGTTCCTTACCATACTTTAAGTGAAGACCAAAAAAGTCATGCTTGGTTTACGGATGGCTCTGTATGATATGCAGGTGCCACTCGTAAGTGGACAGCAGCAGCACTACAGCCCCTTTCTGGGATCTTCCTACAGGACAGTGGTGAAGGGAAATCTTCCCAATGGGCAGAACTCTGAGCAGTGCATCTGGCCACTCAGTTTGCATATAAGGAAAAATGGCCAGAAGTGAGATTATATACTGATTCATGGGCTGTGGCTAATGGCTTGGCTGGATGGTCAGGGAATTGGAAGGACCATGATTGGAAAATTGGTGACAAGGAGGTGTGGGGAAGAGGTATGTGGATAGACCTCTCTGAATTAGCCAAGAATGTAAAGTTGATTGTATCTCACGTGAACGCTCACCAAAGGATTACCTCTGAAGAGGAGGACTTTAATAATCAAGTGGATAAGATGACACGCGCTGTGGAGACTGGTCCTCCTCTTTCCTCTGCCACTCCTGTTATCGCCCAATGGGCACATGAACAAAGTGGACATGGCAGCAGGGATGGAGTTTATGCATGGGCACAGCAACATGGACTTCCACTCACCAAGGCTGACTTGGCCACTGCCACTGCTAGAGTGTCCCATTTGCCAGCAACAGAAACCAACATTAAGTCCAAGATATGGGACAATTCCTCGGGGAGATCAACCAGCAACTTGGTGGCAGGTTGATTACATAGGACCACTTCCATCATGGAGGGGACAGCGTTTTCTTCTTACTGGAGTAGACACCTACTCTGTATATGGATTTGCCTTCCCTGCACATGATGCTTCTGCCAAAACTACTATTCGTGGACTTACAGAATGCCCCATCCACTGGCATGGCATCCCACATAGCATTGCTTCAGATCAAGGAACTCACTTTACAGCAAATACAGTGCGGCAATGGGCCCATGCCCATGCAATCCACTGGTCGTATGATGTTCCTCATCATCTTGAAGCTGCCGGCTTGATAGAACGATGGAATGGACTCCTAAAGACACAATTACGGCACCAACTAAATGGCAACAACTTGCGGGACTGGGGCAATGTTCTCCAGGAAGCTGTATACGCTCTAAACCAGCGGCCAATATATGGTGCTGTGTCTCCAATAGCCAGAATTCATGGGTCCAGGAACCAAGGGTGGAAGCTGGAGTGGCACCACTCACTATTACTCCTAGTGATCCCCTTGCAGCATTTTTGCTTCCTGTCCCAGCAACCCTGTGTTCCTCAGGCCTGGAGGTCCTGGTCCCGAAGAAAGGAACTCTCCCACCTGGAAACACAGCATGGATTCCACTGAACTGGCAGCTGAGAATGCCCCCTGGGCACTTTGGACTTCTCATGCCTTTGGATCAACAGGTCAGGAAGATTGTCACCGTACTAAGTGGTGTGATTGATCCTGATTACCAAGGAGAAATTGGACTGGTGCTACATAATGGAGGTAAAGAAGAATATGTCTGGAGTCCAGGAGATCCCATAGGCCGATTCTTAGTGTTACCATGCCCTGTTATTAAAGTAAATGGTAAGTTACAGCAACCCAATCCTAAGAGGACTTATAATGACCCAGACCCCTCAGGAATGAAGGTGTGGGTCACCGCGCCAGGCCAAAAACCACAGCCAGCTGAGGTGCTTGCTGAGGGCAAAGGTAATACAGAATGGGTACTATTAGAAGTTAGTTCTACCTATTAATTATGACCATGTGATGAATTGCAGAAGCGAGGCTTGTAATTGTCAATGTATTTTCTTTATATGTGATTATTGCATATATTTCCTTTGTTCAAGTATGTTATATCAGATATAATTTGACTCAGTGTGTTTTCATTTATATGTATGATAGATGATTGATGATAAGTATAAGTGTGATTTCATTAATATCTGGAATTATATAAGTATGTATGGGTAAAAAATTGTGTACAGGTGCCAGGTTGGCAAGGGGTGGATAAACACAAGTAGGATTAACTGAAGGACAGAGGGATAAATGGTTCGGTAAGCCTCGCCTTGCTTGTTCTGTGCCTCAATTTAAAGGGGTACACTACCTGTGGGATGCCTAGCCTGTGGACTGTGTCGCTGTAAGTTGAGGTCCCTTTAAGCCCACATGATTGGAATGTTCGTCTCTGGAGCTGGGAACCGACAGTTGATGACAGTTGGGGACCTGCCTTGCTGTTTGCTGCCTGGATATATATGGCCCATCTCTCTCTACAGAAGGGGACTGGTAACTGGCGGCTCTCAAGCCTTAAAGGATTGCTCGTGTCTCATTGCTTTATAATTTAACTGTTAATTTCTTATATTATCTATCTGTATATAATTTAACGGTTCAGATCTTGTATTATTTTATCTATCTTTATAAATATATTTATATATAATTACTAGCAATCTGGTTTGTCTCTCTAGAGAGCCCTGTCCAACACAGCCAACAACAGCTTGAGACAGCTGGAGAGTACATCGACAGATGACAATAGTGGGGACACATGGCGGGGAGTGAGCCTGATATTACCCCCACCTCCCTCCACGGTGGGGTGAACCAATAAGGGAACAGAACAGGTCAGCAATGGGAGCAAAGCCAACCCATAAAGCCCCCAAGGAGCCCCCAAAATATACTTCAGGCTAGGAGGGGAAGTTCCTGGAACCCCCAGGACCGGTCGGGAGATAGTCATAAAGGTCAGTGGACAGACCTTGGATTATGTATGCTTTTTGTTTGTGGGAATTTTGGGGTGCTATTTTTCCCCTCTTTTTATTCAATCTTTTGTTTTCTTTTTGTTTTGTCTCAGATTTTGTTGTTCTGCCTACCCATATAAGCATAGGAAGCAACTGGACCAATGGTTCTGGGGGGACTTTGGGAACAAAGGGGTGGGAGGGGAGGAAGCAGTGATCAAACAATTCCATAGATAGGGGAACAACTAGGAAATTAAAGCAATAATGAGGAGGACTTAGAACGCCTAGGTGTGTTGGAGCAATAGCAATTTAGCTGAGAGGTATTACTAAGAGGCAGAAAAGGGTTGAGTGTGATGGTAGGACAGGAGGAATGTAAAAGGAAATAGAGAAAAGATCTAGGAAGCAAAGCTATGGATAGAGGTAGAAACATAGGGGTGTACATATATAAATATATTAATTCATAAAATAGAGGTATTGGCCTATGTACATGTATTTATATGGCCATACATGGAGTAAGTGGACGGACTTTGGGCCTCTGCTCCAGCCCTCCCTCAACACAAGAACACTTTGTTCTAACAACCTGGCATTTTACTGTATTGTTATTTAAGTTCAAGTTAATTGGGTACAAATGTAACAATGGTTGTGAGCGAACACTGAATAACACATTCTATGAGATCATTAATATTCTGATACCAGTGTCAGATAATGATACCTCAAGAAAACTGTAGACCAATATTGATAATGGTGCTAGAATACAAAGTTCTTTAAACTATTGGGAGCTGAGTTCCCAATTAACTCAGTTCCCAATTAACTTGAACTTAAATAACAGTACAGTAAAATGGTTTTTATTCATAGCTGCCAGAATCTGCACCTTCAAAAGTCTTACAATTTGGCTAGAAGTGTCTCATGGAATTTTATTTATTTAATTTTTTAATTAAATACTTTTATTGGGGGCTCTTATATCTCTTATTACAATCCATACATTCATCTATTGTTTCAAGCAGATTTGTGCAGGAATTAACAAGAATAACAATAGCATTGACCACACATCCTAATGCTCCTGAGAAGTGAGGATGGTGACATGTTGTCTCATGTACTTTGAATAGGTTATCAGGAGAGATAATAGTATGCTTGGTAAAGTAAAAGGGGAATTGAAAAGAGGAAGACCCTGGTGAGGGACTGGATCATTGGCTGCACCAATGTGCTCAAACCTAAAAACCACCCTGAGATGGAGCAGGACTTGGCAGTGTTTCATTCTATTGTACCTAGATTCTTTATGAGCTGGAACCTACTTGAGGGCAACTAACAACAACAATAATGCACTATCACTTACCCCACTTTGTCCAAGACTTTCCAGTTTCCATTCTTCCCCACAAGCTAAATTCTGTCCTTGATTTTACTTACAAGACTGGAGAGCCTTGCAGGGGGTGAGTTCAGTTCCAGACATGAACGTGACTAAAGGCCATTGTCTTGAGGGTCTCTTTTGTGATTTTGAGTTTGAGTCCACCTTTTCCTCCCACTCTATCCAGGACCTTCTAATGGGATTCCTTTTGGAGCACTTGGTAGCGGTGGCTGGGTACATCTCGTTCTGCTGATCAATCACTAACTTTAGGTTAGCAACCCAATGGAAAGTAACTGTATAACTGAGGGAACATTTTAGACTCTACTTGCATGCTACTGTGGATGGATCTACAATGAATGAACAAATCCCTGTCTGTATAGTGGGTATAAGTTGGGGTACTAACTGTAAGACTAGCAGTTTGGAACCACCTATAACGCCACTGGAGAACAAAGGAGCATTCTATTCCAGCAAAGATTTACATTCTTGGACACTTACCAGGGAAGTTGTACCCTGTCATATACTGTCACTCTGAGTCTGCATTGACTCGATGACAATGAGGATTTTTTGGTTGGGAAGGGGCAATTAATGATTTATCCATGGAAACAGAAAACCTCACATGAAAGCAGGTGTAGTAGCTACATAATTTCATTTCAACTTGGTAAATAAGTCTAGGGGTGGAGGTTAACCTGTCAATAAGGTCACAACCTGATGATGCCTCCTGGTGGGCATGACCTTCTCATGAGGATTTTGGGAACTTCCACTCTTTCTCCCTGGAGCTGGGCTACCCTCTCTCTTTGCCTCACCTTCCTGCTGTTGAGTCACACAGAGAACTGGAAGAGCCACATGGACACCCACACCAGCACTAAGATGATTCTACCTCCACTGGATACACTAGACTATTTACCCACTGGCCTATGGTCTTTCTGCATTTGGCATCATTGCATGCTGTGTGTGTGAAGAGGGAATTATCGACTAGTATCAGAAATATGAGTTAATATTGAACTTTTAGACTTGATCTGGACTGGGCTGCAAGGTTTTCTTATTATCTATTGGTCTTTGATATAAATCTCTTTCTTATACATATTTCAATGTCCCTGGATTTGTTTATCTAGTCTACCCAGTCTAACATAGCAGGTATTTCCAGAGAAGTCGCCCTTTAGTTGCAACATCTAGGCTAAGTTTCCCAAGATTTAAGGATAAGATGGCTCCATCAGAACTGGGAACACAAATCAGTTTAATTCAGTAAATATTTGCTGATAAGTGACTTTTGTTGATTCCTGATAAAGTCAGGTGACAGTTTTGTTTACAGTCTGGGGAACTATCTGACCATATTGGGAAACCTAACAGAGTGTTACAATTCTCCTATCTCCATTTTTAGCCAGCAACTTTGGAATCTGTCTTGACCTTTCATAAAGGAATTCCCAAGTATAACAGGCATAAAAGAAGCACAATCCTTATGGATGCAAGTTAATCAGGAAATACTTCACTTGATCTTTCCCATAAACACTTGTTCTGAGAGACCTGGCAGCCAGAGTTACTTGCAGGAAGCAAATTTAAATTTCAGATTTCTCAACTTGGAAAAGTCTCCCCAAACACTGTCCATACACTTGACCCCTTGGACTGATAGAACCTCAAGTGAGGGATAAATTAAATTAGCAGAGTGCATAAATCATGATAAGCATCATCGAACATAACTCTCATGTTTAACTGTCCCCAAAGCTTCCCAGAAAAATCAAACAAGAAGATAGTACAAATTCCAACTCTAAGGACAGGCAAGTTTAACAGCCATTCTCCTGCTCATGTTCCTCCATTCCCTTTTCAGTGCTCCTGCTTAAGTTTCATATTTTCAATTTTGTTAAACTGACATAATTTATCTGAACGTGCACACTAAGTACTTCTCTGTTCCTAAAAAAGCAGTCATACACGACAGTGCTTTAGGTCGCAGAATGGACTGTCACCACAAAGGTTAAGCAAGAACTCTTAGATCTTGCTTCAGCCCCTATTAACACCATGGCAGGATTGGATGGTTGGGTGTTTCGAGTTCGTTAGGAGGATGCACATCCGGGAATCTGATAGCAGGTTTACCAGTCCACGTACATGGTTCTATTTCACTGCATGCCACCCATGCACGCTCTCTGACAGGGAGAAAGTACTGGTGCCTCAGCCATTGTTATCTGACGCTGCAGCCTCAGCAGCAGGCATGGGCCCTTTGGCGGGGACCTCCTACCCCTGGCTCCTCCCTGAGCCCCGCCCCAGGCCCTCCAGGCCCCGCCCACCCCTCACTAGGCACCTGTGTTGGTGCAGCAGCAGAAATGGGCGGAGCAAGAGCTGCCTTGAGAGGAAGTGAAGGCAGAGACCCTACTCCTCCGTGACCCCGCCAGCTCCTCCCACCCAGGGTCACGCACAGACAGGGCCGGAAGTGGCGGTGTCTTAGCCGGAACTGCAGCTCATAGGGAGAATACCACTGTGCGGTGCTCTGCTCCCAGTGCCAGAGACGCGGCCACAGCCTGAGCACCTTGCTGCCGGCGCTCCCAGGTGGGAGGCACTGGGCTCCAGATGTGTGTGTGGGCGGAGGCCATTTTAGGGTGACCCTGCTTGTCTTGGTGAGAGGTGGGCGGGTGTCCCCAGAGGCAGGACCTATTTCCCCACTTTCGGATTGATTGGGGTTCATGGTGGGAATCCCTGTTGTAGAAAGGGGGATCCCGGCTGGGGTTTTGGACTTTGGGGTTCCCAGATTCATCGCTTTGCGGGTCTCCTAACTCCCCTCCCTTGTTCCTTTCACACAGCGGTGCCTCCTCCCTGAGACTCGTTGCACCTCTTCAGCTCAAAGGTGAGCCCTCGGGTCTTGCTGCTGCCGACCTCCCTCTGGACCAGACCAGAGTCTGTTCTAGGTGCAGGGATCTCTTGCTGGTTCCGTGACAAAGACGTCTTCCCTGGCTTTTAAAATATTGATGGTGGCACTTTTTCTTACTCCTTGTTTATATTTTTATGCATATATTATTATGGTTTCTAAAATCACCCCCATTTCATTTCCTTTCTATTTGTTATTGTTTCCATTGGGTTTACCAGTTAGTGACGCACAGAAGGAGTGGATGTCTGGAGATGAAATAACATTCGAGGGTTTGTAGGGCATGTCTGTGTGGGGTTGGGGTGGGGTGGTTGGTGGAGTTGGGGAGGGTGAGGGGTTTTGGGGAGTAAAGAATAAAGGATAGAACACTAGAACTGAAGGTGACTACTCAAGTAATTTTAAAGGCAATTTAATCGTGATGAGAAAATACACAATATGGTGAAATCAATTGTAATGATTGTGCAATTCTTTTTGAGATGACTAAAGTACTGAATTGTGGGAATATGTGTGATTTGTGGCTTAAATGTCCCAAAACGTGTTCAAAAAGAAAAGATCTCCACCATGAAAACCGTCTAACTAAACTATGCACGAAAGATTGAACCAAACCAAAACAAACCCCAAACTAGGGAGTGCTGATGTGTTCAAGCTCTTTCTTAGGAACGAAAACCGACGTGGACCTGAAAAGGGCCTTTGGGTTTTGAATGCTGTGAGGCCAGAGGACAATTTACTTGTAGCTGGTGTAGTGGACGACGGCCTCGGCGCCCTTAGCCACAGTGCGCTTGGACAAAACCGGCGCTAGGTCGCCAGGATGCCCCAGGCCATGAGGTTTGAGTGCTGTTTGGAATGGGGCCAGTTGAGATGCCTGGTGGGCAATGTGCCTAAAGGTGTCGGTGATCAGAGTTCACAAAGCCCATGAACCTGAACAAGATGCTGGAGTCTGGGTGGACCTATTTGAGCACCTTGTGCACATACAGGAAATAGGTCTCCTTGCTGCTGCCCTGGCATTTCTTCCTGTGCTTCCTCCGAGCCTTAGCTGCAGCCTCCTTGGGGCCCTTTCCCTGGCAGGCAGGGACCTAGCAGTGTCAGGTGGGTTGTTTGACTGGGACAGTGCACCTGGTAAAGGTAAGGCAGGTGTCCTAAGGTGAGCTCAGGGAGGACAGACACCTCTTGTGGAGCAGAAGAGCTAAAGCTCACTGGGTCTTCATTTTCAGTAGGAATACAGACAGTGAAATTGGGAACTCACAACCTTCTGACCTTTGGGGTTTTAAGCAGGAAGTGTTGGAATAGTCATCACAGGGATAACTGGCTTGTGGTGGCCAAGTGTTCATAGTGATGTCACTTTTTACTCCTTCAATGTCAGAATGATTTGATCTGATCTTCCTTGTAAGATGGGGGTAGAGGGTTGAGGGGCTGGGTAGAGGAGAGAGGAAGGAGGACAGAGGAGAGGAAGGAGGAAAGAGGGAGAGATTGGAGCGACCTCCTCACTCCCTGATGGCCCCTAGGCTGGAGCCCCTGGTTGCCCCCTGCCCGACAAGGTGGGTAGACCAGCCACTGAGTGGGGTCTTAGTTATTTTTCTCGCCGCTACTTAGGAGGTTAACTAGGAGGTACTATTAGGACAACAGGTTGGAGACGCTCACATGTGTGCTTGCGTGTCAGCGCCTGCCAGTTGGAACCCTAGCCCGCTGTTAGTGCTCTCCCACCCTGTGGATCCACAGGCTCTCCCTCCTCTTCTCCCTAGCTTTTGCAATTATGGATTGGGTTCTGTTTTTTGTTTCAAAAAATCTACTTTCATATTTCATAATTTCACTTGTGTGATCACAGTGCATGCATGCGTGCATGTGTGTGCACCATATACACATTTTTGTAGTATCATTTTGGATAACCACTTCGGAGGTTGACCAGTAGTCCTTTTCAGGCAAACTGTGTGCTACCTGTCATGTTGTATTTAAGTCCGCTAGTACTGCTTCTGCCCGGTTTGGCCCTGCAGTCAGGCTGGCCAGCTCTCACTGCTCTCTGGCAAACAGAGGGTATCAGTGTGTTGGAAAGATGCTCAGCATCTTAATGTGTAAGCATTAATGGTTTGAGATTGGAGATTAGCAGTTAATCGTTAGGGATTTAAGTACCCAAAATTATTTTTGTGTGTTGAAATGTGGCCTGCAACTTTTTTACATTTACTAGCTATAGTATTTATGGCCTACTTGGAATCTTTTTTATATGAAATCATTAATTTATGATGAATAAAGAATTTTCATTCATTCTTTTTGAAAATGCTTTTTCTTCCTTTTATTGATTTTTTTCTGATTAGTCTAGCTAGGACAATTTTTAATATGAGTGTTGGAAATGGACATGTATGTTTGTCCTGTTTCTGAGGTGGGGTGATTTTTTTCTTTCTCCTACAGGTGACATTTGCAATGTTTTTTGTTTTCTTTTCCATGAAGGTATTGTGTTTGACCTGTTTCCTGTTAGAATTGTAGTTGTTTTATTTGAACATGAAAAGCCTTTGAGTTTGTTTAGTATGTATTCTGTGTCTATTTAGATAATTGACTCATTTTTCCCCATCAGTACTTATATTTGAGTGTTTATTTTATGTTTAATCAATTATGGGAGAAATTAGAATTAATCATGATATATACTTATTTTAATATATTGTCTGACTCTACTTCCAAGTTTTAAATAACTTTTTTAGTCAGATGCATTATCAACACTTGTCTATAATTTTCTTAAAGTATAATTATCTGACATTGGTATCAGGTTATTTCTGGTTTCATAGAAGGTGTAACTAAGTGCTGTCTCAACACTTTTTTTATGTTGGAACCCAGTAAGTTGAACTTAAACAACAAAACAGTAAAAATGTGTTTATTCATCCTATGTGAATACTCTAGCTGCCAGAGTTTTTAGTTTTCATCTATCTTACAGTTAGGCTGGAAGTTTCTCATGAAATTTTATTTTGATTCAATTGGCTATAGACCTTCTAAGCATCTGAAACCCAGTAACTATTGCCATGCCTTGTTCTGTTGGATCCTCTGATTTTCCATTTGACCCTTCAGTGTACAGGACTATATGATTTACAGTTCCCTTGAAAGACAAATAGCTGCTCAAAACTGAGTGACTGTGTGCTGCCCTTAGCCTAAGGCCCACTTTGATGAAAATACTCTGCCACATGGCATGGTGTGCGGCTCTTAGAGAATTGCCTTCAGCTCACCTCCAAATAATGGATTAGTGAAGAATAGGAATTCCTCTGTGATTTTGTAGTTACCTTGTTCTAATTTTTTTAACTGAAGAAACCTCTTCCCTTTTGTAATGAGAGAATACTATCTTTTGTAAACAAACGAACAAGACACTAAGATGTCTTTGTGTTTGTGTTAGGTGTATATTTGTGGCTTCTGAGGCTATTGTCATGTTAGCTGTCATTGAGTCCATTCAATCTCTCAGGGATTCATTGTACAACAGAACAAAACACTGTACTCTCCTGTGCCATCCTCACAATTGAGGATGAACGTATGGGTTTCTTTTTTTTAACTAACTAATTAATTAACTAATTGATTTTAACTCATTTTATTGGGGGCTTGTACAGCTCTTATTACAATCCATATATCCATCCATTCTGTCAAGCACATTTATACATTTGTTGCCATCATCATTTTCAAAACATTTTCTTTCGACCTGAGCCCTTGGTATCAACTTCTCATCTCCTCCCCTACCCCCCAATGGACCCTTGATAATTTGTAAATGACTATGTTTTCATGTCATACATTGACCAAAGTCCCCCTTCACCCACTTTTCTGTTGTCCATGCCCTGGGAATGGGTTATATGTTGATCATTTTGAATGTTGTCCTCTTCACAAATACTCCCCACTTACCCCTTATCCTCCAAGTATCACTACTCATTATCAGCCCTGAGGGGTTTATCTGCCCTATGGTTCCAGCTCTTATCTGTACCTGTGTACATACTCTGGTCTAGTCAGATTTGTATGGTGGAATTGGGGTCATGATAGTGGGTGGAGAGGAAACAATAAAGAAGTAGAGGAAAATAGTATATTGCATCGATGCTATACTGCCCCCTGATTGACTCATGTCTTCCTGGTGACTCATTATGATAGGCAGGTTTATTGTGTTAACCCTGACAGTAGGAACATGTAGTATTAACAAGGTTGCAGTTTGACTGGAGGGCAAAGAGATAAATGGCTAAGCAAGCCCTGCCTCTTCTCTCTCTCTCTCTCTTTTTCTCTTTCTCTCTCTCGTTCGGATAAACATGCTCCTGTTAGTTCTCTGCCCCAATGTGTGAGCTACACTACCTGTGTGACTGCCAACCTATGGATCATGTCGCCACAGCTTGAGGTGCCTTTGAGAACTGCTTTGTCACGTTGCTGGTGTATACATCGCTTGAACTTAGCACTGTCGGATCCTATCACCTTGCTGACTATTGATGACCTGCCCTTCTGTTTGCTGCCTATGGCCTGAATGCCTGCGTTGCTCTACAGAAGACCTAGCTGTCTGTTTCCTTGACGTTGGACTCAGCGGCCCTCATGAGTTGAATGACTTCCAGTATATTAAATGTTCCATGGAAGTAAGTTGAACTGAGCCCTCTGTACTGCTGTGTGGACTAATTAGCTCTTATATTCTTTTGTGATATATATATATATATATATCCATTATATTTAATGATTATATATTAATATATTGTATAATGGATAGATAGATAATAGCACATATTTTTATATAATAATAAATGTCCAGGTTTTGTTTCTCTAGAGAACTCTGTATAACACACCCTTCAGTAAGGAGTTGTCCAATTGTCTACAGATGGGCTTTGGCTCTCCACTCCACACTCCCTCTCATTCACATTGATATGATTTTTCATTCTGGGTTTTGATACCTGATCCCATCAACACCTCATGATCACACAGGCTGTTGTGCTTCTTCCATGTGGACATTTTGTTTCTCAGATAGATGGCCTTTAGGACCCCAGATGCTATATCTTTTAATAACTGCGCAGCATCAGCTTTCTTCACCACATTTTCTTATGCACCATTTTGTCTTAAGCGATTGTGACCAGAAGCTGAGCATCACAGAATACAAGGTTAGTAGAATAAAGTGTTCTTGCATTGAGGGAGTACTTAAGAAGAGGGCCCATGTCCGTCTGCTACCTTAATACTGAACATATAAATAGATGTACATAGATCTATTTCGCTCTTGCTCTACATAAATATACTTACATATGTACATGCCTGTATTTAGATCTCTATAAATGCCTTTTGTCTCCTAGTTGTTTCTTCTATTTCCTTTCACTTTGTCCTCTTGTCCCACTATCATGTTTGGGCTTCATTCGGGTTTCAGGAATTCCTCTAGGTTACATTACCCTTGATCAAGTCCTACCAGGTAACATATGCCCTCCTCTCCATCAATTTTAGATCACTTGTTGTGCCCTTGTCCCAGGTTAGTTAACAATCGCTTCCTTTCCCCTACCTCCCTGTCTCGCATGTCTCCCCAGAACCATCAGTCCCATTGTTTTCTCCTCTGGAGGCTTTTTTCCCTCCTATCTTATCTAGATAGACATGCAGAGACAATAATGAGCACAAAAACAAGACATAGCAAAACAAAACAGTGAGAGAAGACAAAACAATAACAAAAACAATTATCAACAACAACAAAAAAAGAAGATGACTATAAATAGTTCCAAGTCTGTTTGTGGAACTTTAGGAGTGTTTTCTGATTGGTTGAGTCTGATGGGGGGGCCATGTTTTGGCCCCACAGTCTATTTTTTGTATTCCCCAGGGACTTCATTGCTTTGCTCCCCTTGTTACTCTGTTGCATTCCCTTAACCTTTCGTCCAGTGTGGTAGGGTCAGATCGGGCACAGTCCCACACTGTGCCACTAGCGTCCCTCTTGCGCTATGGGTGAGGGAGGGAAATTGTGTCTTGTGGTGGCCGCTTTGAGCAGAAATAACGTCCTTGGAGCTTGGTGGGTCTTGATGTGAGGGTGAACACATTGTCACAGTCACTTTGTTAATCCATTTAGTAGAGGGATTCCTATCTTTCACTGCCCCTCGTCTTTACCGAAAATAATATCCTTTCCAAGGAATGTTTCTGATAACATGTCCAAAGTATATAATATGAACTCTCACCATCCTCACCTCTAAGTAGCACTCTGACATTACTTCTTCCAAGACAGACTTGTTTGTCTTTTGGCTGTCATGGTATGTGGGATATTCTTGGCCAGAATTATAATTCTAATGTATTGATTCTTCTTCAGCCATCCTTTGTCCATCTTTCACATGTACATGAAGCAATTGACAATAGAATGTTTTGGTCAGGTGAACTCAGTCCTCAGGTAGTATCTTTTCTTTTTCAACACTGTAAAGATGCATTGTTCAGCAGATTTATCTAATGCAATGGGACTATTGATTCTTGACTTACTTTCAGCATTCAGTTTTGTTTGTTTGTTTGTTTGGGTCTTTTTTCCATAAGCTAGTACTTTTTCTGTAAGGAGTTACAATTTACTCAAGCTTAGATTAAGAATTTTGATCAAGGAGGGGCCTGGTATCCAACCTTGTTCTTCAACCAGCCTGTCTCAGAGCTCTGAAATTTGAACTTGAACTTATGACCCAGGGGAATGGTGAGCCTTATATTCCACATATGTATGACGAATGGATAGAAGAAAGTAAAAAATAAATTGTGTATTTTTCTAGTAGCCTGACTTGCAGATTAGTTTTATACAGGTACTAAACTATACCCCTGTCAAATAACTGCCACTTTACAACTCCTTGCCTTAGAAACTCACTGGGACTTGCAAAAGGTCAGTGCTAATGATATATAACTAGCCACTCAGGCTAATGTCTCTCCACTTTATTGCAGCATGGCCTCTTCCCTTCATACTCATTTTTTCTTCCTACCCCTTCAGCTTCCTAGTGGAGCATGTTTTAGACACTCATGGCTACACACTAGCTATCCACCTCTTCCTAGAAGCCCAAGTCTATGGATGGGACATCCTAGAACACAAACAAATAAGCCTTCTCCCACAATTTGTGTTGTTTTTCATCAGTCAACATTACTTAGCTTGAAACCTATGCTCTGGGCCAAGATGACAGAATGGATGGATGATAGGTCATCTCTTGATACATCTCATGTACCTTTAAGCTTCTGCATTCACCTTGGCTCTTGGCTTCAGCCATGTACCTACAGCTAGGCATTCTTTTGAGTATAAGGTGCAGTCTTTTACAAAGCCTTTATCATTAGGCATCCTTAAACACAAGAGCTCCAGATAGGAGAAAATAAACATCCCTCTGGGCCAAGTTAAGGCTGTCTCTGCATTGACAAAGTCACCTCTAGGATTTTCTATTCATGTCCCTCTGTCTTGTCCATTTCTAAAAGAAGTTTCACTGATTACCACCCTCTGCTGTGCATATTACTATGGGCCTTTAATGGACTCCCCCAGCCTTAGTCATTTCTTAACACACAATAGATATTTTATCCAAGGGGATGCGAGATGATAAAGTTTGATGAAGAGCTCAGATGGATTGGAGTGACATAGATAAGCATGATTCATTTTTATCACTTTAGCCAACCATGCCAAGGGTTATGGATTGAGGTGGAGTGTGGTCTGGTAAAAACTTCCTTCGTAAAATATCACTTCTGTGGTAGTTACATAATCTGGTGTCAATTTGAGAGGATTACAAGTGAAGGGGTAAAGTCTGGCCTATCAATCAAGATATAACCAAAGAGGACTCTGTGTGGGCAGGGCCTTCTCCTGAGAATTCTGAGAACTCCTGTTCTTCCTCCTTGGACGTGGGAGACACTTCTGTCTCTCTGCTCTACTGATAAGACACATGGCGCTATGCTATGGGAGCTAGAGAAGCCACATGGACTTACCCTAATGCAACCAGACTTTGGAGCCACAGAAGCCATGTAGAGACCTCTGCCAGTGCTGACATGCTTACAACTCCCCTGGGTCCACAAGACTTCCAACCCACTGGCTAGTGATCCTCCTGAATTCAGCATCATTGCATGTATTTTGTGAGTCTGAAGTCTTTATAGATTTATATTTGACATATTGGCTAATATTGGACTTGTGGACTTGATCTGGACTGGGCTGGGGAGTTTTCCCAATAATCAATTGCTCTTGTATATAAATCACTTCCTTATTTACATATGACTGTCAATGAATTTGTTTCTGTAGTCTGCCCAGATTAACACAACTTCTTTAAATTAGATATCTTGTAAAAAACTATTTTTCCTCAATGGGGCTTGGTGTTATTTATATCTTTAAAACTTCCAATTTAACAGTAAATATTATGTGTATAGGATATAAAATGTTGATAAATATATTAGAAGAATTATTCAAATAAAAAAATATATAAAGCAGTGAGGCACTGAACTATAAATCATGCCAAAGTTGGGGTAGAGAAATATTTACTTCGAAATCAAAAATAAAAGAATAGGAATTACGTAGATGGGGTAGTGGGGAAGTAAAACAGAGGATTAAGGTGTGACTGTTACTCAAAATAAATATAATCAATGCCTTATTATTTAGTTAAATAATAATTAAAATATTAGGGAACATATATTTATAGATTCTCCCAGATTTTTGTAAAACAAGGGGATGTGGTTGTTAAAGTTAGATAATCGGTAAAAAATAATCATTAAAATAAAATGGAAAGAATAATTATTGGTGGAAAGGTGTACAGAAAATAACAACAGCAACAAAAGCATTGATCACGTATGGTAATTCTCTACATTATTTTTAAAGTACATTGTATGTGTTTTAATGGCAATGAAACAAAAATGTTTAAATATTGTCACAATGAGTTTATTGATTTGGACTGAAGCTGTATATTGTCCTGAAAAGTCATCTATTTTTGATATCAAATTAAAGTGTGTGGGTACCTCTTCGAAATCAGTGATTCACAGTATAGATCAACACTCAACTTAAGCATTGAACGCCCAAGTCTATACAGTAATCCAAGTTCACAGTTGCCATTTTGGGAAGACCGGAATCCATTCATCCTCTGAGACATGGAAATCCTTCTTTCTCTGACATGACTGCCAATGAAGCATTCCTGAAGAATGGAATAATGTGTTCTATAAGGAAATGGTGGGCTCTTTTTTTAATAGAAACACCCTCAGATTGGACTATGGCCTTCAATTAAGTTGGGCAGGGTGATCTCTACTTAGAGCAAGAAGTACAGGTCAAGATTCTGACATGCCTAAGTCAACACTCTCTCTTCTGTTTCAGGTAGCAGATTTGCCACTCATAAAAAAATTCCAATCCATTCTAGGAAGCTAGAAACCCAGGACTCCTGTCTTGCAACTTTATGCATCACAAAGAAGGATCTCTCTCAACTTCTGACTGGGTTTGAACCAAATTTACTCACCTGACTCCAGTCTTCTTTGTATCTTTGCTCTTTATGTTGAGTTCATTGATTTGACTTCAAGTCGAGCTCCAAAATGGTGAGTACTACAGAGACCTTGGGTATTTGCATTTCACAGAGTAAGGTTAGAGCAGAATTGTTGGGAATGCTTTGCCCCAAGACCTAAAGTTCCACCATAAGGTAAAGGCATGAGAGGGGGAGGGGGCACGGGTCTGAGCTTTATGAAGCATTCTATTGCTATCAGATGCATACGTGGTTTCAAGCACTGGATTCTATAATGATCTTCCTTTTGAGACTTGAGGCTTGTTATATAAGGTGTCATCATTCCAGTTTGTGCCTTGGTTCTTTGAGATGAGCAATAGAACTTCCTGAGAAGAGTGTAGATATGAAGCTCAATTAAAGGACATGAGTTCTTAGCGTACCCAGAGTCACCCTTGCTTCATCACTGCAGTTTTCTTTATTCCCTTCAGGCAGTGAAACATTCTCTTTAGAGTTCTAAAGATGGTCGATTGAATTCCTACACTGTTTGGGGACCTTTCTCTAATGGCCTCATCAAAGTAATGAGTCTGATCCCAATGTGTCCAGTTGATCAATAAGTGGAAATTTCTTATTCCTTATTTATGGTGATGGTAAGCCCTGTAGAAGCATTCCTCACTGATAATATCCTTCAGTGCAACAGAAGGAAATCTTGCCTAGCTTTGCACTATTTTCATCATGCTCGATATAAATTAACTCCAATATTGTGCTATTGTTCAAGTACAGCCGCTGAAGGTAGTTCCATTTTTTCCCTTGACTTAAAAAAAACTACCCATTTTTTTTCTTTTCCTCTGGTGGATTCCTTTCCTGTAACATATCCCTTGCATGGGTAATTAATTATACCTCATCATCTTTGCTTTTTCATAGCATTTATCCTGTATTTCTTCCACGACACCAAAAACAAAATATACAAACTCAGCCATAGAAGTGTTTCCAACCCACAGTACACTTAAAGTTGGGGGTCGAACTGTCCTGGAGGTTTCTTACACTGTAACTTTGTACAGTCATAGAGCACCTTGTCTTCTCTAGTGAAGTGACTGGCAGTTTGAAACTACTGACCTAGCAGTTAGCAGTTCAATGTGCCACCACTGCTCCATCTTCCAAGGGAGATTTGTTCTTTCTTCTTGCTGTCTGTGGAATATTCGATATTCAGCACCAATACCACAAAATTCAAAGGAATTAATTTACATGTTTGTTATTCGGTGTCCTTTAAAAAGGGCATATGGAGTATTGAACATACCATGGCTTGAGCCAAGCTCACTTTAGTTCCAAAGTGACATCTTTGATTTCAACACCTTAAGTATGTCCTTTGCAGAAGATCGCCCCATAATAAAATATATGTCTTGATTTCTTGACACCTGTTTCCAAGGATATTGATTATGGAACCAAGTAAAATGCAAATCTTGATTTCAAATTATGCTCAAACTTGTTAAGGTGTTGCTTATTACTTTATTTGTAGGGATATTTTTTTGCTGGGCTGTAATCAATTCTCAATCCTGTAACCTTTGATCTTTATCAGTAATTTCTTCACATTCTCTTAACTTTGAAGAAGAAAGATTCCTTTGAACTTCACAGGTTCTTAAAGTGATTGAGTCTCCTATCCTGAGACCATGTTCTGCGTATGTTTATTTAGCCAGAATATTTTTTTCAACATTTACTAAAATATGGAGTATATTTCCTGCTTTTTAAAATCATATTTGGATTTTATTATTGTTATTTTTGGATTACACAGGCTGCACATAGAAATCTTTGGGAATCATCATTCTTTTTTTAAACATTTTATTAGGGGCTCATACAACTCTTATCACAATTCATACATATACATACATCAATTGTATAAAGCACATCTATACATTCTTTGCCCTTATCATTTTCAAAGCATTTGCTCTCCACTTAAGCCCTTTGCATCAGGCCCTCTTTTTTTTCCCCCATCCCTCCCCGCTCCCCCCTCCCTCATGAGCCTTTGATAATTTGTAGATTATTATTTTGTCATATCTTGCCCTATCTGTTGTCTCCCTTCACCCCCTTTTCTGTTGTCCATCCCCCAGGGAGAAGGTCACATGTAGATCCAATCCACTCACCCTTTACTCTCCCAGTATCGCCCATCACACCCCTGGTCCTGAAGGTATCACCCACCCTGGATTCCCTGGGCCTCCAACTCCTATATGCACCAGTGTATGACCTCTGCTCTATCCAGACTTGCAAGGTAGAATTCGGATCATGGTAGTTGGGGGGAGTGGAGGGTGGGGGGAGGAATTATCCAGGATCTGGGTGAAAGCTGTATTCTAAATCGGTGCTACATCACATCCTGACTGACTTATCTCCTCCCCCAGACCCCTCTATGAGGGGATCTCCAGTGGCCGACAAATGGGCTTTGGGTCACCACTCTACACTTCCCCCTTCATTCACTATGGTAAGGTTTTTTTTTTGTTTTGTTTTATGATGATGCCTTATACCTGATCCCTTTGGCAACTTGTGATTGCACAGGCTGGTGTGCTTCTTCCATGTGGACTTTGTTGCTTCTGAGCTACATGGCTGCTTGTTCACCTTCAAACCTTTAAGACTCCAGACACTATCACTTTTGATAGCCGGGCACCATCAGCTTTCTTCGCCACATTTGCTATGCACCGGTTTGTCCTTGGCAATTGTATCATGGAGGTGTGCAGCCAATGATATGATTTTTGTTCTTTGATACCTGATAACTGATCCCTTTGGGACCACGTGATCACACAGGCTGGTGTGTTCTTCCATGTGGGCTTTGTTGCTTCTGAGCTACATGGCCGCTTGTTTATCTTCAAGCCTTTAAGACACCAGACACTATCTCTTTTGATAGCTGGGCACCATCAGCTTTCTTCACCACCTTTAATTGTTCACCCACTTTGGCTTCAGCAGTTGTGTTGGGAGGGTGAGCATCTCTGAATATCAATTTAATAGAAGAATGTATTCATGCATTGAGGGAGTGCATGAGTAGAGGCCCAAGGTCCTTCTGCCATCTTAGTAATAAACCTATAAATATAGACACATAGATCTATTTCCCCATCCTCATATATATATTTTCATGTACATGTCTTTGTCTAGACCTCTATAAATGCCCTTTGCCTCCTAGCTCTTTCCTCTATTTCCCTTGACTTTCCTCCTGCCTCACTATCATGCTCTGTCCCCACCTGGGTTACAGCTATACTTCTTCTTTACATAACCTTATCCTTGATCATTCCCTACCAGGTCTGCCACTTCCCCATCACCACCAATTTGGATCCCATGTTGTTCCCTTTTCCCTGGGTTTGTTAGCACCACTTCCTTACACCCCCCACCACCTCCCCCATCCCAAGTCCCCCCGGAACTGTCGTTCCCTTTGTTTTTCCTACAGTTAGTTCATCCAGCCTGTCTTATTTAGAAAGACATGTGGAGATAATAACATGCACAAAAACAAGACAGAGGAAAACAAAGCAACAGTATACAACCAGACAACAAAACAGAAACAACAAACCACTGACAAAAAACAAAACACATCAAGAAAAAAAGCTTGCATTTAGTTCAAGAATCGTTTCTTGACCTTTAGAAGGGTTTTCCAGTCCAGTCTGTTGGGGCACCACGCCCTGGCCCCAAAGTCCACTTTCAGCATTCCCTGGGGACCTTGCCGCTCCATTCCCTTGCTGTTCCGCTGCACTCCCCCAGTGCTTTGCCTCGGTGTGGTGGGATCAGGTCAGGTGCAATTCGCACACTGTGTCTCTGGTGCAGTCCCCTGTAGCACCATTGGTCACTGAGGGGTATCATGTCTCATAGTGAGGCCAGCCATGTTGTCCTCTCTGTGGGCCGGCTGCTCTAACCAGGAACATCATCCTCATGGCCTGGTGGGCCAGGCTGTGTTCCACTCTCTCCTCCTCCCCCTTCTTCTGCTCCCGTGTGCTCTGATCAGATATGTCCTTCTCCCAGAGATGCAGAATCAATGTCGTCCTTTGAAACAAATTATTCACGGTGGAGGGGCAGGAATCTACTTAATTTTTGGTGCTGGGGCCAGCCTCCCAGACCCCTCCACTGGTTCCCTACTCCACGCTGGAATGTTGCATTCACACCTTGCGGCACTGGGTTGAATTCTGGTCTCTCTTTCCCTGTGGATATATAAACATTACCCTCTCTCCCCTTGTGTGGGTTAGTGCCCCATGCCCCCGCTCCCCTTTTCTTCCTTATATTCATCCTTTTTTCTTTCCTTTCTCCACCTCCTCCCCAGTTGTCTTCCATGTGCATCCCTGGTTTTGATCTGGTCTCTGCCATACTCTGTCTTCACCCCAAAAAAGTTTGTATACAGTAGCTTTTTCCCTATGCCCCCTTTGCATTTTTTTTTAATACTTACCTCAGTGGGCTCATGTTGTACTTGTCCTTTTGTGCCTGACTTAACTTCGCTTAGCATGATCTCCTCTAGTTCTTCCCATGCCGCTATGTGCCTCATACGTTCATCACTGCTTTTTAGTGATGCGTAGTAGTCCATTGTATGTATATACCACAGTTTTTTAATCCAGTCGTCAGTTGATGGAAATTTGGGTTGCTTCCAACTCCTTGCAATTGTGAACTGTGCCGCAATGAACATTGGAGCACAGATGTCTGGCCTTGGTTTGTTTCTTGCCTCTTCTGGGCATATGCTGGGTCATATGGTAACTCTATTTCCATCTGTTTTAGGTATCGCCAGATTGATTTCCATAGTGCCTGTACATACTTACAGGCCCATCATCAGTGGATGAGAGTTCTTGTCTCCCTAAAGCCCCTCCAACACTTGTTGCTTTCTGATTTTTTCAATTGGGCTACCTTTGAGGGTGTCAGATGGTACCTCATTGTTATTTTAATTTGCACTTCTCTTATGGCTAAAGATCGGGAACATTTTCTCATATGTTTGTTGGCTATTCGGATTTCTGCCCCTGTGAAACTTCCGTTCAAGTCCTTTCCCCACCTCTCACTTGGGCTATCAGGTTTTTTTCTTTTTGGAAAGTAGCAGAGTATTGTAGATTTTAGTAATAAGGCCTTTGTCTGATATGTCATTGCTAAAGATGTTTTCCCAGTATGTGGACTCTCTTATTACTCTCTTGGTGAATTATTTCGATGTACACAGGTGTTTTATCTTCAGTATATCCCATTTGCCAATTTGTGCCTCCTCTGTGTTTGTATCCTTCCCTATTTCTGATAGCCTGTGTATTCCCTGTGCCAAAGTTCTCAAGTTGGTCACAATTCCCTCATTAATGGCCGTAATAGTTTGGGGTTTAACTTCAAGGTCTCTGATCCACCTTGAGTTTATTCTTGTACCTTGAGTGAGATGAGGGTCTTGCTTCATTTTTCTGCATGTTGATATCCATTTTTTCCAGCACCACTTGTTAAAGAGGGCATCTGCTTCCCATTTGATATTTGGGGGGCCCTTATCAAAGATCAGCTGTCTGTATGCTGATGACTTTATTTCTGGGTTTTCTGTTCTTTTCCATTGGTCTGAGTATCTGTCATTGTACCAATACCATGCAGTTTTGAGAACTGTGCCTGTATAGTATGTGCCAAAGTCAGGTAAAGCAAGCCCTCCCACGGTGTCCTTCTTGAGGAGTTCTCTGCTAATTCTGGGCTTCTTCCCTCTCTATATGAAGTTGGTAATCAGTTTTTCCATTTCTTTGAAGAAAGATGATGGTAATTTTATCGGGATGACATTAAACTTATATAGTGCTTTAGTCAGAACTGACATCTTAACTATATTAAGTCTTCCAATCCAAGAGCATGGGATATTCTTCCATTTGTTGAGGTCGCTCTTGGTTTCTTGTAATAGTGTTCTATAGTTTTCCCTGTATAGATCTTTTGTTTTTTCAGTCAGGTGTATCCCTAGATATTTCAGTTTGTGTTTGACTATTGTGAAGGTTACCACCTTTTTGATCTCTTCTTCTGTGGTCTTATCTGATGTGTATAACAGTCCGATGGACTTCTGTTTGTTGATCTTGTATCACACCACTCTGCCAAACTCCTCTATTGCTTCTAGTACTCCCCTTGTGGAACTTTGGGGATTTTCCATATATAAAATCATACCATCTGCAAATAATGATAATTTCACCTCTTCCTTCCCCAGACGAATACTTTTGATGTCTCTTCTTTGCCTATGCTGTTAGCTAAAACCTCCAGCACGATATTAAATAGGAGTGGGGACAAGGGGCATCCTTGTCTGGTCCCCTTTTTCAGTGGGATTGTGTTAGACTTTTCTCCATTGACTACCAAGTTGGCTGTTGGTTTTTCATATATAGCTTGTATTGTCTTGAGGAAATTTCCTTCCTTTCCTATCTTCGCAAGTGTCTTAAACAGGAATTGGTGTTGGATGTTGTCGAATGCTTTTTCTGCATCTATTGATATTATCATGTGGTTATTATAGTTTTTCATGTCAATGTGACGAATAATACTAATAGTCTTTCGTATGTTGAACCATCCCTGGTATGAATCCCAGATGGTCATGGTGAATCATTTGTTTTATATACTTTTGTATTCTGTTGGCTAGTATTTTGTTAAGGATTTTTGCATAGATGTTCATTAGGGATATTGGTCTGTAGTTCTCGATTCTTGTGGGATCCTTGCCCGGTTTGGATATCAGGGTTATACTAGCTTCATAGAAGGAGTTCCAGAGTTTGCTATCTTTTTCTATGTTCTGGAAAAGTTTGTGTACGATTGGTGTTAGTTCTTTGCTAAATGCTTGGTAGAATTCTCCACTGTAGCCATCTCGTCCAGGGGAGTTTTTTGTTGGTAATCTCTTGATAACCTTTTCTATTTCTTCTATTGCTATGGGTCTGTTGAGATTCTTGATTTCCACCAAGGATAGTCTAGGGAGGGATTGTTTTTCCAGGAATTTGTCCATGTCTTCCAAATTGTTGGATTCATTGGAGTACAATCCTTCATAGTACTGTGTAACTATCCTTTTGATTTCATTAGGGTCTGTTGTAATGACCCCTCTTTCAACCCTTATTCTTTCTATTGAGATTTGTTCCCTCCTTTCTTTGGTTATGTTTGCTAATGGTTTATCGATCATGTTTATCCTTTCAAAGAACCAACTTTTAGCGATATTAATTTTTTCCATAGTTTTCTTAGTTTCCCTCTCCTGGATCTCAGCCCTGATTTTTTTTTTTTGGTTTCTTTTCTTTTCTTTTTTTTTTAAACGTTTTATTAGGGGCTCATACAACTCTTCTCACAGTCCATACATAAATTGTATAAAGCACATCTGTACATTCTTTGCCCTAATCATTTTCTTTTCTTTCTTTCTTTTCCCTTTTCTTTTTTTACATTTTATTAGGGACTCATACAACTCTTATCACAATCCATACATATACATACATCAATTGTATAAAGCACATCCATACATTCCCCGCCCCAATCATTCTCAAAGCATTTGCTCTCCACTTAAGCCCTTTGCATCTGGTCCTCTTTTTTTCCCCTCCCTCCATGCTCCCCCCTCCCTCATGTGCCCTTTGTAATTTATACATCGTTATTTTGTCATATCTTGCTCTATCCGGAGTCTCCCTTCCCCCCCTTCTCTGTCGTCTCTCTCCCAGGGAGGAGGTCACAAGTGGATCCCTGTAATCAGTTACCCCTTTCCAACCCACTCACCCTACGCTCTCCCAGCATCGCCCCTCATACCCTTGGTCCTGAAGGTATCGTCCACCCTGGGTTCCCTGTGCCTCCAGCCCTCATATGTACCAGTGTACAACCTCTGCCCTATCCAGCTCTGCAAGGTAGAATTCGGATCATGGTAGTTGGGGGGAGGAAGCATCCAGGATCAGGGGGAAAGCTGTGCTCTTTGTCGGTACTACCTTGCACCCTGACTGACCCATCTCCTCTCCTAAGCCCCTCTATGAGGGGATCTCCAGTTCAGCCCTGATTTTTTTTTTAATTTTAACAATTTATTAGGGGCTCATACAATTCTTATCACAGTTCATACATATACATACATTAATTGTATAAAGCACATCTGTACAGTCCCTGTCCTAATCATTTTTTTCTCCTCTTTTCTTTTTTTACATTTTATCAGGGACCCATACAACTCTTATCACCATCCATACATATACATACATCAATTGTATAAAGCACATCCATACATTCCCTGCCCCAATCATTCTCAAAGCATTTGCTCTCGACTTAAGCCCCTTGCATCAGGTCCTCTTTTTTTCCCCTCCCTCCCCTTTCCCCCCTCCCTCATGTGTCCTTGGTAATTTATACCTCGTTATTTTGTCATATCTTGCCCTATCCGGAGTCTCCCTTCCCCCCTTCTCTGCTGTCCCTCTCCCAGGGAAGAGGTCACATGTGGATCCTTGCAATCAGTTCCCCCCTTCCAACACACTCACCCTCCACTCTCCCAGCATTGTCCCTCACACCCTTGGTCCTGAAGGTATCATCCACCCTGGATTCCCTGTACCTCCAGCCCTCATATGCACCAGTGTACAGCCTCTGTCCTATCCAGCCTGCAAGGTAGAATTCGGATCATGGTAGTTGGGGGGAGGAAGCATCCAGGATCTGGGGGAAAGCTGTGTTCTTCATCGATACTACCTCGCACCCTAATTAACCCATCTCCTCTCCTAAACGCCTCTATGAGGGGCTCTCCATTGGCCGACACTTGGGCCTTGGGTCTCCACTCTGCACTTCCCTCTTCATTTAATATGGTATATATATGCATATACATATACACATATATACACACACTTATATCGTTGTTTTTTTTGCATGATGCCTTATACCTGGTCCCTTAGCACCTCGTGATCGCACTGGCCGGTGTGCTTCTTCCATGTGGGCTTTTTTGCTTCTGAGCTAGATGGCCGCTTGTTCACCTTCAAGTCTTTAAGACCCCAGACACTATCTCTTTTGATAGCCGGGCACCATCAGCTTTCTTCACCACATTTGCTTATGCACCCATTTGTCTTCAGCGATCCTATCATGGAGGTGTACAGTCAATGATATGATTTTTTGTTCTTTGATGCCTGGTAACTGATCCCTTTGGGACCACTCGATCACTTCCATGTGGACTTTGTTGCTTCTGAGCTAGATGGCCGCTTGTTTATCTTCAAGCCTTTAAGACCCCAGTCACTATCTCTTTTGATAGCCGGGCACCATCAGCTTTCTTCACCACATTTACTTGTTCACCCACTTTGGCTCCAGCCGTTGTGTCGGGAGAGTGAGCATCATAGAGTTCCAATTTAATAAAAGAAGGTATTCATGCATTGAGGGAGTGTTTGAGTAGAGGCCCAAGGTCCTTCCGCCACCTTAATACTTGACCTATAAATATAGACACATAGATCTATTTCCCCATCCTCCTATATATATTTGCATGTACATGTCTTTGTCTAGACCTCCATGAATGTCCTTTGACTCCTAGCTCTTTCCTCCATCTCCCTTGACTTTCCTCCTGCCCTACTACCGTGCTTCATCGCCACCTGGGCTAGTGCATACCTCTTCTCTAAGCAACCTTACCCTTGATCATTTCCCACCAGGCCTGCCGCTCCCCCTTCTCTACCATTTGGTGTCCCATGTTTTTCCCTTGTCCCTGGGTTTGTTAACACCACTTCCTTACCCCCCCTACCCCCCCACCCCAAGTCCCCCCGGAACTGTCGGTCCCGTTGTTTTTCCTCCAGATAGTTCATCCAGCCTGTCCTATTCAGACAGACCTGTGGAGTCACTAACATGCACGAAAACAAGACAGAGGAAAACAAAGCAGCAGTATGCAACCAGACAACAAAACAACAAAAACAAACCACTGACAAAGAACAGAACAAAACAGTTCACAAGAGAAAAGCTTGTAGTTAGTTCAGGGATCGTTTGCTGGCCCTTAGGAGCGTTTTCCAGTCCAATCTGTTGGGGCACCACGCCCTGGCCCCAAAGTCCACTTTCAGCATTCCCTGGGGACCTTGCCACTCCATTCCCTTGCTGTTCCTCTGCACTCCCCCAGTGATTTGCCTCGGTGTGGTGGGATCTGGTCAGGTGCAATTCCCACACTCTGTCTCCAGTGCTGTCCCCTGTATCGCCTTTAGTCACTGAGGGGCATCATGTCTCATAGTAGGGCCAGCCATGTTGTTCTCTCTGTGGACTGGCTGCTCTACTCAGGAACATCATCATCACGGCCTGGTGGGCCAGGCTGTGCTCCACTCTCTCCTCCTGCCCCTTCTTCTGCTCCCGTGTGCTCTGATCAGATATCTCAATCTCCCGGAGCTGCGGAGTCAATGTCCTTTGGAACAAATTCTTTTCGGGGAAGGGCAGGAATCCACTTAATTTATGGTGCTGGGGCCAGCCTCCCAGACCTCTCCAATGGTTCCCTCCTCCACGCCGGGATATTGCATTCACACCATGCGACACTGGGTGGAAGTCTGGTCCCACTTTCCCTGTGGAGATATAAACAATACCCTCCCCTTGGGTGGATTAATGCCCCATGACCCCACTACACTTTTCTTCCTTGTATTCATCCTTTTGTTTTCCTTTCCCCACCTCCTCCACCATTGTCTACCATGTACATCCCTGGTTTTGGTCTGGTCTCTTCCATACTACACCGTCTTCACCCCTAAAATGTTTGTATACAGTAGCTTTTTTCCCTATGCCACTTTTGCTTTTTTAAAAAAAATTTTTTTTTTAATTCTTACCTCAGCGGACTCATGTTGTACTTGTCCTTTTGTGCCTGACTTACCTCGCTTATCATGATTTCCTCCAGTTCTTCCCATGCCGCTATGTGCCTCATATGTTCATCACTGCTTTTTAGTGATGCGTAGTATTCCATTGTATGTATATACCACAGTTTTTTAATCCAATCGTCAGTTGATGGAAATTTGTCAGCCCTGATTTTTAATAACTTCTTTTCTTTTGCTATTAGTAGGATTTTCCTGTTGACTCTGCTCTAGTTTTTTATAAAGTTTGTGTCAGTGTATCAATCATGAGTCTCTCTTCCTTTCTCAGGTGTGCATGTATTGCTATGAAACTTCCTCTGATGACTACCTTTGTTGTGCCCCATAAGTTTTGGTACGTTGTGTGCTTTATTTTCATTGGTTTCTAGAAATTTCATGATTTCTTCTCTGATCTGCACCAGGACGTACACCTTTTGCAGTAGAGAGTTATTCATCCTCCAATTATTTACTCTTATTTTCTTTGTCTTCCTTTTGTTGATTTCCAGTCTTATGGCCAGTGGTCAGAGAGAGGGGTCTGTATTATTTCAATGTGCTTAAATTTATGTAGATTTGCCTTATGCCCAAGCATGTGGTCTATCTTTGAATATGTGTCATGGGGACTTGAAAAGAATATGAAATTTTGTATATTTGGATGAAAAACTCTGTAAATATCTATCACGTCAAATTGTCTAATTGTGGAGTTTAGCTCTCTAGTGTCCCTGTTGAGTTTCTTTCCCTGTGATCTATCTTTCTCAGTGAGTGGTATGTTGAAGTCACCCACTATATTTGTCGAGTGTGTGATTTCTTTGTTAATTTTTTGGAGTGTTTGGTTGACGTATTGAGCTGGTCTCTCATTCGGGGAATATATGTTTACAATACTTAGTGGTTCATTGTCTACAATTCCCCTGAGCATTATATAGTGCCCCTCCTTATCTCTTTTTATGGTTTGCACTTTGAGGTTAATTTTATCCGAGATTAGGATTGCAACCCCCGTTTTTTTTTTTTTTGTATTGCTGTTTGCTTGGTAGGTCCTTCTCCAGCCTTTGATTCTCAGCCTATTTTTGTCTGTAGCCTTGAGATGTGTCTCCTGTAGGCAGCAGATTGATGGATTGTATTTTCTAAACCAGTCTGCTAGTCTCAGTCTTTTAATGCCAGAGTTCAGGCCATTGATATTCAGGGTTATTATCTCCATGTGCGGATTCTGTGATGTCATTTTATACCTTTTGTGTTGGGAGCTTTCCTACTTTCCTTTCTCATTATTGTGTGTATCATTCTTGACTTCTTTCCATCCTTAAGCCATTGCTATCTTGGGGTCTGTTTTCTCTTTGTTGCCCTCTGTGTTAGGGTGTTCTATGTGATGGTCTCTTATTTATGCTTGGAGAGTGTTGTGCTTCTGCCCATAATGAGTCGGCAAGGATCTTTTGTAAGGCTGGATTTGTTCTAACGTATTTTTTGAGTTTTTCCTTGTCTGGGAAGACTTTTACTTCTCCATCGATCTTGATCGATAATTTGGCTGGTAGAGTGTTCTTGGATTTGCGTTGTTTTCCTTCAATTTTTGGAATATGTTACTCCACTCTCTCCTTTTTTTCATAGTTTCTGCTGATAGGTCTGAGCATATTCTTATGTGGGAACCTTTATATGTGATTGCTTGTTTTTCCCTAGCTATTCTCATGATTTTCTCCTTTTCCTCAAAGTTATATAGTTTAACTATTATGTGCCTTGGTGATTTCTTCTTGGGGTCCCGTCGTGCTGGTGTTCTTTCAGCCTCCTGGATGGTTGCTTGGTTTTCATTCATTAGGCTGGGGACGTTTTCCTCCAAGAATTCTCTTGCTATTGTTGCAGATGACTTCTTTGTTGTGTCTTCCTCCGGTAGGTAATTCTAATGTTGTTCCACTTCATAGCATCAGACATAGCTCTTAAGTTTTCTTCAGCTTCTCTGATGCTCTTATTAGATTTTTGTTCACGTTTGTTAAAGTCTGCTAAGCTGTCCTTCAAGTCACTGATGCAGTTCTCTGATTCCTCCAATCGATTCTCAAGGACCGTGATTCTGATATTGTTTTTTGTTATCTCCTCACTAAGCACCTGTATTTCCCTTCGGTGTATGGCTTTTATCTCCTCTATTGTTTCATCCTTTTATGTATTGTTTCCCTCATATCTTGTATGGCTCCAAGCAGCATTCTGAGAATTCCTTTGTGTGGCATCTCAATATCTGCTTCTATATATGTTGTTATGTTCAGGACATCTTCTGCCTTTGCCTTTTGTTTCTCCTGTTTTTTCGTTGATGTCATTGGGACTGATGGCTGTTTGCATTGAGTTGTTTTAGAGCGACCAGGTGCCATTTTCTAGGCTCTCGCTGGCAGACTTATAGGAATGCTTATCCGAACTGCCAACAGCTGATTTTACTATGGGATTAACCTCCCACTTTATCCTCCTGTGGCTTCCCTATCAGGCGAGTGCCCCAGATGGCTGGTTGGTTGCCTGCCTCAGTATAGCAGAAGTTGGGCTGAAGGTCCTGCTATTGCTTGGAATGTTGATAAGTGTTGACTGAGCTTCCTTATGCCCCCAGGTACACAGGCAGGAATTCCTTGGTAAGAAGTTGGGTGGAGTATCCCCTGGAGAGAAAGCTTGCCTTTCCCTAGCCTTGGTCTATCTATGTAGGGTG
The DNA here is from genome assembly GCF_050624435.1 of Tenrec ecaudatus. Taxonomy (NCBI): domain Eukaryota; kingdom Metazoa; phylum Chordata; class Mammalia; order Afrosoricida; family Tenrecidae; genus Tenrec; species Tenrec ecaudatus. The sequence goes on from NC_134542.1 coordinate 123,402,679, forward strand.
GAGTTCACCTAGCTGGGAGTGGCTTGGGCGTAAATGCCCTAGGGCAAAGGGAGTGTTCTCTAAGTCCACAGTGGAGTGTGAGAGAACAGGGCAGAAATAAGGAGCAAAATTAAAAAGTAAGACCAGGGGTATAGGGAAGCGAGGGAAGCAAAAGCAACTAAGTAGCTGAGTTCCACTCCCTGCCTCTGGAGCTGCAAGGGTTTATTCCTTGCCCCAAGCCCCAGCGGCAGTGCGCAGCTGAGCTGCAAGAAGAGTTGCAAGAAAGCTGCTGAGCAACCCTTAGAGAAGTGGGGGGACAGAGAGCAGAGATGTTAACAGAAGCCGCAGTGTAGCTGAACCCTGATCCCTGCCCATGGAGCTGTGAGGGTTTGGGTTTAGTCCCTGTTCAGACGACGCGGCACTGCACAGTGCGGCACTGCGCAGCCTTCCAAGGCTGTATGGGAATATAGAGCAGAGATGTAAACAGAAGCAACAATGTAGCTGAACCCCTATCCCTACCGGTGGAGCTTCAAGGGTCCTGTCCCTACCCTGAGGAAGGCAGGGAAAACTGTGGCTGTTTTGAGACCATGCCCAGCTACAGGCTCCAAATGGTCCCGGCTCCAACAGATACAGTGGCTGGGCTCCACATAGTCCCGGCTCCGGCAGATACAGTTGCTGGGCTAAGGTCAAGCACCAGCCGGCTTCCACTGAGGTAAGCCAAAAGTCCCCAGCCCCTCAAAACCCCATGGGTCTGTGCCTACTTATCTTTATGATGCACCTCCTGCAATCCAGCAGCGTTGAATTACCCTCTAAGCAACTCTCCTGGGCTGGATTCTGCAGAGTCCCCCTGGTATGTGTCACTCTGTCGTCATCTTCCCGGAATTCTCCTGCTTTTAAATTTCTTGACATCTTGTTGTTCTTTCTGAATAGCTTCCTTTTTTTCCCCTACTGTAATGATTACCATAAGTACAATAAGACAGACCAACATTTGAATTGTATTATCTTACAGAATCTTTTACAAAAACCATTTGATAACGTCCATAATATCAAAAGTTCTAATTCCAGAAGCACTTCTCAATCCATTTTTAGTCTCTGGAAGTCCTGTCCATCATAAATTGCATCTGGCTTTTGGATTTTTTCTGTAGGATTTTACATTTGTGTCATAATATATTGTTTTTACATTTTCGCATTCTATTTAAATATTTATTCTTTGGATGTGCTGTTATATGGATAACCACCAGTTCGTGCTCACATACTTGTTTTCCAAATTGGGGAGAATAGACCATTTGCAGTTGTGCATGTTGAGGTAGTTAGTTTATTGTGCCAACCTGGGCGAAGGTTGGATGGATAAATGGTTCAGTGAGCCTCGCCTTTCTAGTTCTCGGGTCTCTTGCTTTCTGATGGTTGGACCAGGGCGCAGCTGCCTTAGCCAGTTACCTGCTTGCGCTGGCAAGGCTCACTTCCTGCAAGACATCCCCAAGGAGAAGCCACATATACCTACCCTGATGCAGCCCCGGGTGCTGGAACGCCTGTGTTGAGACTCCTGCCAGCACTGAGATGCTTACACATTCACTGACTTGGCTTTCCTCCTGCAGTCTTCACCTTGTGTCTGTTTTGTGAGATGGAGGAGGACTTTGTGGATTGGTGTTGGACATGTGGTTTAATGGGTTAATGTTGGACTTGTGGGCTTGGGCACCACTGGGTTGGGATGTTTTCTTGATACACACATGACCTTTATATAAAACTCTCTCTTATACATGAGTTTCTGTGGATTTGTTTCCTTAAAGTACCCAGACTAACACACATGTGTTTCTGTGAACGTTTTCATTGATAATCAGTCAATTACTAATGACATATTTTTCTAGAATACTTCAGAGGCCATTTAAATTATATATAGTCAGTTCTTTCAGTATTTGATCATATGCTATGTCCTGAAATGGTTGATGAGAAGAAAATAAAGACAAGCAAACAAACTAATAAGATGTCAGTCTTACGGTATTTCTTAATTATTAATAGTTCAACATTCACTCAGTTTTTTAAAATTTATATATATATACATTTTATATGTCGCTTTGGAAGTTGTTTCCCCATACCTCCATAAGAGTGAGAAAGAGGAGATGATAAAGCGTATGTTGTGTGTAATAGAGAACTTCTGAATGATTATAAACTCTTGGGTTAGGATATAGACTGGAATTGGGCAGGCCTGGTGGGAAGTGATGAGTTTACTATGTTGTATTCTTGAGGAGACTTCACAAAATGAGTAGGAAAAAATGGAATTAAAAGTGATGGAAGTTTTTCACAAACATATTGAAGATTCTTCATATTGAGAAGTCTATGAGAAAGATGAAATCTTTGGAGAACTGAATGTTTATGGTTAAAGAAGGAAAAAATGGGTAAACCCGAATGCAAACCATATAGAGCCCATAATCATGTGTCAAGTCACGATAAAATGAAAGTACTGCAAGATTATAAGCCTCATCTTTCTTTCCACACATATTTGAATACTTAGTCCTCACATGAAAGAGATTATGTGGGCTCTTTTAGGACTCAGTGTCTGTTGAGGATGTGGCTGTGGATTTTACCGCAGAAGAATGGGCATTGATGGATGTTTCTCAGAAGCAACTCTACAGAGATGTGATGGTGGAGACCTTCACAAACCTAGTTATAGTAGGTAAGAATAGCTTGATTATTTCAAATTAATTCTTTATTTATTTATCAAATGTACACAGTTGTTGCCCCATTCAATGGCCAAAGGGATAGGAATGCCTGGTTAAATATGACAATTAAGTTAATTTACTCTGAAACAATTATATCCTAGGTTTTCTGTCATCACAAATCTGTATGTAATGCAGTCTGTCACCACTTTGTCACTGTCAAAACTTTTATGTTGTTATGTTGGAAGCTACCCAAGATGTATTTCAACTTCAATCAGTATTACCCATGGTAAACAGATGTCTATGGAACTTCCAAACTGAGCAAAGTAGTAGTAAGGAAGAGTTGTTTTACTTCTGTAATATAGACCACTCAAAAACATATGAATTGTAATGGAGCATTATGTAATATACTGCCAGAGGAACAAAACCTCATCTTTCTCTTATAGAGCAGAGTTACGGTATCAAGCTCCTGATGTTGCAGTTAGGAGAACAATGTGTACCATCTATGCCACCAACGGTTTACTGGGTTAATTCAATGTTTAATGGGAAAAAATTGGTAATTTATTTTGCAAATAATCTTCAACTGCCTTTTTCCTGAGATCCCAAAAATAAAAATATTAAATCAATTTCAGGGTTATGTTAATTGGTTAATAGTATTTTATTTGTTCCCTCATGAGCACCACCTTGTTAAGACTTATTTTGTTCTCTCAGACTCATAAGAGAAACGCTTTAGTAGAGTGCATAACAGTCATTCAGGCCGACTGTGTCAAGAAAGCCTTGACTAGATTTTAATAGAAGAAATTGCATCTGATAAAACTGTTAGCAAAGTCTCATTTGACTAGGAAGACAATTAGGCATGTATGCCTGTCCTTGATTGCTACCTGTAGGCATACTAATAATACCTATGTACACGGAGAATTAAAAAAAGAAAGAAGATTCCCTTTTTATCTTTAAAGTTATATCTGCCTTATATCTACTGTGTTTTATTAAAACTTGATCTAATTACAGCTATATATGTTACAACTATTCCTCTTAATCTTCAAGGACGAATTTACTTGCCAATTGCTTTTGAACATTGCCGAAACATTGAATAAACAAACTGTGACACAATTTCTTGTCTCACAACTCCCTCTTATGTATAATGCTTTTCATTTTTGTTTCATGCTGTGAACTTCAACTTATATAATTGGTTCTGCTTCTCCAATGTAAATGATTAAGGAAACCTAACCACTGAAGATGTAATGGTAACATTTTTGGAAAATGACATAAGTGCCTCCATATTACAAAACATCTGTGCATTTCCTGGCTGTATAAAGCAGGATAACACCTACAACCCCCTTTTAAGGTGAGTGTAATGTACTTGATAGCAATGTTTCAGGATATATTTCGAAGGGCATAGTATGTTATTTAAGTACATGTACAAACTAAAAGGCTAAAGCAAATTTTAAGTAAATGTAGTACAGATGATTAAGCCAATAACACAAAATGTGGCAATTCAGAACTTCTTGTGACTGTGAAAGAATTATTTTGGTGATCTCCTTTAATTTTTACAGATTAGTCACTATAAACCAAACTTGTCATATCTTCTAATTATAATATATTTTACATATATACATGTAAATAGTGTGTTTTAATTTGTGTATTATACATATTTAAAGGTCAGGTGCTATATGGCATATGAAACAACCATTTGTGCACAATCAACACACCATTTACCCACTGCTCGTTTGTCCCATTTGAAACAATTGTGACAAAGTAGTACAGAGTGGAATTCTACATAGGATTTTTCAAGGATGTTAAAATTTCATCTGATGTATGGAGATCAGCTTTGTTTGTTTCCACAGCATCATCACTTAACAGCCCAACACCTAATTCACTTCGTGCAGGAGTTACTCATTGGCCTGCTAACCACAAGATCAGAAGTTCTAAACCATCAGTTGTTCCATAGGAGTAAAATAAGGCCTTCTAATCTTTTAAAAAGCTATAGTCTCAGGAAACTACAGGGCATTTCTACATGGTCCTATAAGGTAGATGTGAGAATCAACCCAAAGGAAATTTTGAGACATATGATTTGGTCATCCAAAAGATCATTACTAATGGAATTTTCCACAACATTTTGATTCTCAACATAAGTCTTTGTAGATGAATGTAAAATATATGTTTGTGTATTATATACATGCAGAAACAGAAACTTAACCCTGGTGGTACCGTGAATTAAGCATTTGCTCTGTAACTACAAGGACAGTGGCTGTAACATATCAACCACACTACGATAAATTTGACACTAGGTATTCTTATGAAAATAATATTTTGATTCTATGTTACAGGGCCACTATGAGTGTAATGATTCAATGGCAGTTTATATTTCAATCTATATCTTTATTTGAATGTAATACCTATGTGTAATACATTATATTGTTCTAGCCTGTGTCTATTGCTTTGAATGAGCCAATTTTGACTCAAGAAATTCTACTCAATTTATTCATATTAACAACATTTAACTTAGTGGTAAACCATAAATATTTTGTTGCATATCTACATATATGTGTACTTATATCAGTAATAATATGTGTTAACTTTATTGCCACTTTGTACTTTTGATACATGTAAATTATAAATAGTTCAGATATAGTTTTCTTATATCCACTTACCGTATATACTCGAGTATAAGCTGAGGCACCCATTTTATGACAAAAATTTTGGGGGGCTTTTTAAGCATAAGAAATGTGCTGAAAAACTCAGTTTATACTTAAGTATAAGAGGTATATAATCACTACCTATTTTATTAACCTAGTGACAACCATAGTTGTATCAGACTCAGATTTTAAATTTATGATTTGCTAGACAATTGAGAGAGGAAACTAGATATTTATTATCTATGTTAATGAAGAAATGGTAAAATAATTCTTTAAAACTGCTTGTTTTAACAGAACATATGTGGCATCCAGTGGAATGTACAAGGAAAATAGTATTGATAAGATCTCCAGTAAAATTCCATTTCTGAATGCATTATAAAGACCAGGATACATACATCCCATGGAATGTCTTCAGTATGGCAAATCATCCAAGGATTGTTCTTCACTAGAGCATAATAAGCGATTTCACACTTCATTCAATGCTGACCAATTTAGGACTTATGAAAAAAACAATATGTACACTCCAGTAGAATTTGTAGAAGGAACTAAATTCTATGAATATAAAGACTATTGCAAAATCTTTGGAGAGCCTTTAACACTCACAGATAATATGGGAATGTCCAATGGAGCTAAGTCTTATGAATTTAAGCACTGTGGGAAGGCTTTTACACAATTCACATGCCTCTTTAAACATGAGAATGCACAGCAGAGAGAAGAAGCCATGTGAATATATGGAATCTACCAAAACTATTAAAACTTCACATTTCCTTAGAGCTATGACTGCACAGAATGAAAAGAGAACTTATGAATGTAAGGAATGTGAGAGTATTTATACTACATCCTCACAGCTCACTCAACATAGGAGAATTCACAGTGCAGAGAGGCATTTTGAATGCAAGGCATGTGGTAGAACTTTTACTAAATCCACACACCTCAAAGTACATATGAGAATTCACCATGGAGAGAGGCCTTATGAATGTAAGGAATGCAAGAGAACTTTTACTCAATCTGGTAGTCTCACTAAACATATGAGAATTCACAGGGCAGAGAGGCCTTATGAATGTAAGGAATGCGAGAGAACTTTTACTCAATCTAGTAGTCTCACGAGACATATGAGAATTCACAGTGGAGAGAGGCCTTATGGATGTAAGGAATGTGGGAGAACATTTACTCAATCTTCTAATCTCACTCAACATAAAAAAATTGCAGTGTAGAGAGGCCTAAGGAATATAAGAAATGTGGGAAAGTCTTTACCCATTCCTAAAACCTCAATCAACATGAGAATTCATAGTGAAGCCTTTTGAATCTAAGGTAGCAGTTCTCAGCCTGTGGATCATCCCTTTGGGAGTTGAACGACCCTTACACAGGGATCACCTAAGACCATCATGAAACACATTACAATTTACATTAAAGTTCATAACAGTAGCAAGATTACAGTTATGACATAGCAAGGAAAATAATTTTGTGGTGGAGGGGTCACCACAGCATGAGGAACTTGCATTAAAGGGTTGTGGCATTAGGAAGGTTGAGAACCACTGAAGATAACTTTTACTTGATCCTCAGACATTTAAACACATATGAACTAACAGTGGAAGGAATAATTATGAATGTATACAATGTGGTGACAGATTTTGTGACTCCAAAAGCTTCCCTGTGTATATTAGAACCCATATTACTGAGAACTCTTGGGAATTATGAAAAAGCTATGTCAATCTTTAGTAGTATAATAAGTGCTTTAATTTCCAGTCAATTTCCTGATCTGTGGACTTGTATTTCCAAAAAAATTTAAGAATCATCACTTTTAGGCAATATTATTTTATACCATCATCAATATGTAGAAGTTTTGAAATATTTCATCCATTTTCTAAAATTTTAATAAAGATATTAACAATGCTTCACCACATTTTTTCTGAACACATAGTCTTTCATATCTATAAATCCTATGGGGTATGGCAGTCTTATGCATATTTATAACAAAAATATGTCCACTTGGTATTAAGGGACTGTGGTATTCTTTGGTACCATTAGTACTATTTCAATGTAGTTGATACTGGAATAGCAGAGATTTCATTCTGGAAGAACTCAAAACACTTATGTTAGTGGTACCAGGATTGGGCATTTGATAGGCGAATCACTGTACAAGGAACCACATACATATAGAGGTGCTGAAATTGTCAATATAAATCAACTAGAACAATGACCAATAGGCTGTGACTGGTCAATGACACACTGCCAGTCTAGTCTGAAACGAGAATGCAAAGGAGTTTTTTTCCAGGAGGAACATATTTTTCTTGTTCCATGTAAAAGATGTTGCTGCCAATCCTGGAAACCACAGTTCCTGATGTCAGGTCTAATACTGTTGCTGTTATTGAAACATTTCGGCATTTGCTTCTGAGCATAGTAATCAGTCACTTCTGTTTCACTTTTCTACCATGTCTGAAGTAAGTTTCAACGTCTTGACACCAGTGTGAGTCTCAATGGGTCCATATAGTAGTGGCATTGACTGGTAGTGGATATTTGAGATCAAAGTTTTCTGGTCCAAGATTTTGGTATTGTCATGGCCACCTAGATCTTGCATACATGAGTTTAGTTTTTAAATGAGGATGCTGTTTCATCTACTGGAGTGTACCCACCCTAAAATTTCAAAATACTGGGGCCCTGTCTCCTGACGGACAAATCACCTGCCCATTGGTGTCAGGGAGATTCTCAACATTGCTATACAACAGATTACAGCCCACAAACAAAAAATTTGAAATTGTGCTAGGTGGAGTGGAGCTTTTGTAGTACCAATTTTTCCCATAGATAAACATGGAACAACTCGCTAGGACTTAATGCACCCAGTGGCATTGCCTGGGAATGAGCTCTCTGGTCACAGTGATTTTTTTTTTCGCATGAAAGCAGTTTTGCGCCAACTTTTTTTTCCGGTGATGGCCAATTTAAGAGAACAGAGTGCAGTTATGAAATTTTGTTTCTTGCTTGGGAAATATGCCACAAAAAACTTTTTTGATATTGAACATAGCTTACAAGGATAACGATGGAAAAACTCAAATGTATAAGTGGTTTTCTCATTTTAAAAAAGGTGAAATGTTGATTGATGACAAACCTTATTTTGGCATCTGCCAACGTCCTGATTGGATAAAAAATGTCAACTCATAGTGCATTTGGAGTTCATTCCAACAGGTCAGACTGTTAAACAATTGTGTAACTGTGTGATAAGGTAAAGCCTGATTTGTGGTAGACAGCGGGCTATTTTGCCACCACAACAATGCACCTGCTCACACAGCCATATCTGTGCACTTGAGTTTGGCAAAAAATACCATGACCCTCTTGCTCCATGCAACTTACCCAACTGACCTTGCACCAGGCGACTTTTTGTTTCTGCAAATGAAGAGGAACATGAAAAAAGAGCAATTTAACTATGTAGAAGAGGTGAAAATAAAATGAGAGAGGTGTTGGCAGCTATCCAAACAGATGAGTTTGAAAGATTCCTAGAACGGAATCGCAGATTTGACAATTATTAAATGCAATGGAGAGTACTTTGAAGGTGATAGGGTTGGTTTGTGGAAAAATTTAAATACATAACTGATTTTTCCCCATTTTTGGGGGGGTGTTCCCCCTCATATTCTTTATTTTTCCATTCTGTGTTCTAGTGAACAATTAATTATAGTTCTTTTTTGGATAAGGGTGTAAGTTACTGACATTTGATAATTTTTATAGTTCTAAAAGCATCAGGTTAAGAAATTGATATGTCTTAGATAAAAGACATGAATAAAGAAATGAATATAATAATGGGGGAGGCAGCATTAAAGAACTACAGAAGTGTTAATTTTTGATGCTATACTGCCCATTTGTCGGCCACTGGAGATCCTCTCACAGAGGGGTTTTGGGGAGGCGATGAGTCAGTCAGGGTGTGATGTATTACCGGTGAAGAATACAGCTTTCCCCCCGATCCTGGATGTTTCCTCCCCCCAACTACCATGATCCGAATTCTACCTTGCAATACTGGATAGAGCAGAGGTCGTACACTGGTACATATAGGAGCTGGAGGCATAGGGAATACAGGGCGGATGATACCTTCAGGACCATGGGTGTGAGCGGCGATACTGGGAGAGTAGAGGGTGAGTGGGTTGGAAAGGGGGAACCGATTACAAGGATCTACATGTGACCTCCTGCCTGGGAGACGGACATCAGAGAAAGGGGTGAAGGGAGACTCTGGATAGGGCAAGATATGACAAAATAACAATCTATAAATTATCAAGGGCTCATGAGGAAGGGGGGAACGGGGAGGGAGGGGAAAAAGAGGACCTGATGCAAAGGGCTTAAGTGGAGAGCAAATGCTTAGAAAATGATTAGGGCAAAGAATGTACACATTTGCTTTATACAATTGATGTATGTATATGTACGGATTGTGATAAGAGTTGTATGAGCCCCTAATAAAATGTTTTTTTAATAAGGAATTAATTGGAAATAACCAAGCTATTCTTACCCACTATACTTAGGTTTGTGAAGGTCTCCACCATCACATCTCTGTAGAGTTGCTTCTGAGAAACATCCATCAATGCCCATTCTTCTGTTGTAAAATCTACAGCCACATCCTCAACAGTCACTGGGTCCTAAAGTAGCCAGCACAATCTATTTTATCTGAGGATTAAGCATTCGAATATGTGTGAAAAGAAAGATGAGGCTTTTAATCTTGCAGTATGTTCATTTTATCGTGATTTTACACATAATTATGGGTTCTATAGGGTCTACTTTCGGGTTAACCCATTATTTTCATTCTTTAACAACATGCATTCAATTATCCAAAGAATCTCATCTCATAGACTTATCAATATGAAGAACCTTCAATATGTTTGTGAAAAACTTCCATCACCTTTATGGAATTAACATTTTTCCTACTCATTTTGCGAAGTCTCCTCAAGTTTATAACATAGTCAACTCAGCACTTCCCAGTAGGCCTGTCCAATTCCAGTCTATATCCTAACCTAAGAGTTTATAATAATTCAGAAATTCTCTATTACAAACAACATATTCTTTATGATCTCTTCTCGCCCCCTCTTTCTCTCTTATTGAGGGGAGGGTTAACAATTTCCACAGCGACAAATAAAATTTATATATATATAGTTAAACTAAGTGAGTGTTGAAATGTTTTTAAATAGTTTCATTGACATATAATTTACATATATAATACAATTTAATAGTTTAATCATATTCAGAAGAGTTGTGAATCCATCACAAAATCAATTCCTGAACAATTTCTTCTTTCTCATAATCATTGTTTTTAGCTCTCCATTTCCCAACAATCTCCCCTTGCCATCCTAGGGAATGTTTTTTGATTTAAACATATTACTTATTTTTATTAAAAGATCCTTTTATTGGGGACTTTATAACTCTTGTTACAATCCATCCATCACTTGCATCGGGTGAATTTTTACATGTGTTGCCTTCATTCTTTTCTAGACATTTACTTCTATTGAGCGCTTGATATCAGCTCCTCTTTTTCCCTCCCTTCCCACCAACTCTCATAACTTCTTGAGAGATTATAAATTATTATTTTCATATCTGACAACGAACACTTTCTCCCTTCCCCCTAGTTTTCTGTTGTTCTGCACCCCTGGAGAAGGGTAAATGGTTATGTGTTGATCATTAGGATTGGTTCACCCTTTCATCCTTCCTCTACCCTTCTGGAATCGCTATTCCCACTCCTATTCCTGGAGTCTGTGTGTTATGAGCACTGATCTCTTATCTATATACCTGTGTACATGTTCTGGTCTAGTCTGAATTGAGAAGAAGCATTGGGGTCATGGTAGTGGGGGGTGAGAAAGACTCAAGAAACCAGAGGAATATAGTGTGTTTCATTGATGCTTTACTGCTTCCTAGTTGACTCATCCCTTTCTTGTGGCCCCTCTGTGGGGGGAATTGTTCCATTGTCTACAGATGGGTTTTGGATCTCTACTACAACCCCTCTCATCCTTAACAATATGTTTTTGTTGCTGTGTTTATTATGTGTCTTCTGATGCCTATTACCTGGTCCCAATGATTCCTCACGATCACATCGGCAGTGTGCTTCTTCCATGTGGGCTTGCTGCTTCTCTGCTGAATGGCGAGTTGTGTAACTTCAAGCCTTTAAGACCCCAAATGCGAGCTCTTTTAAAAACTTGGCACCATCTGCCCTCCAGTTTTGCCTTCAGTGATTGTGTCAGGAGGGTGAACATATCAGACTGCCGATATGTTAGAACATAGTGTTCTTTAATTTAGGGAAGGTGTGAGCAGAGGCCCGAAGTCTGATCACTACCTAAATGAATTGCCATATACATAGACCAATACCTCTATTTTTGTTGATTAGTGCATTTCCATATGTAAATGTGTGCAATAATTGCTATATTCTAACCTCTGAATACTGTTTATTTCTGTGTCCCATAGGCTTTGATATGTTGTGGTATCATTCGCATTGTTTATAGGAACATCCTAATTTCAACTTTTATTTGGGCTCTTAGTCTTTTTTGAGCTTTGTGTTGAGTCTCCATGTGTTTGTGTTTTTAGTATTTCTTTTTTAGTTTTTTGTATTTAGTCTTAATGTGTTTTTATGTTTTTCGCCCCTCACCCCTTGGTTCTGAAGATATCATCTGCCCCGGATTCCCTGTGCCTCCAGCTCCTATATGCACCAGTGTACGACCTCTGCTCTATCTAAACTTGCAAGGTAGAATTCGGATCATGGTAGTAGGGGTGGGGGGGTGGGTGGGAGGAAGCATCCGGATCTGGGGGAAAGCTGTATTCTTCATCGGTGCTACATCGCACCCTGACTGACTCATCTCCTCCCCTAGACCCCTCTGTGAGGGGATCTCCAGTGGCCGACAAATGGGCTTTGGGTCTCCACTCTGCACTTCCCCCTTCATTCACTATGGTAAGATTTTTTTTTTTGATGATGCCTTATACCTGATCCCTTTGGCACCTCGTAATGGCCCAGTCTGGTGTGTTTCTTCCATGTGGGCTTTGTTGCTTCTGAGCAAGATGGTCCCTTGTTTACCTTCAAGCCTTTAAGACCCCAGATGCTATCTCTTTTGATAGCTAGGCACCATCAGCTTTCTTCGCCACATTTGCTTATGCATCAGTTTGTCCTTGGCGATCATATCATGGAGGTGTGCACCCAATGATATGATTTTTGTTTTTTGATGCCTGATAACTGATCCCTTCGGGACCACGTGACCACACAGGCTCGTGTGTTCTTCCATGTGGGCTTTGTTGCTTCTGAGCTAGATGGCCGCTTGTTTATCTTCATGCCTTTAAGACACCAGGCACTATCTCCTTTGATAGCCGGGCACCATCAGCTTTCTTCACCACATTTACTTTGGCTTCAGTAATTGGGTCAGGAGGGTGAGCATCATAGAATGTCAATGTAGTAGAAGAAAGTATTCATGCATGGAGAGAGTGCTTGAATAGAGGCCCAAGGTCCTTCCGCCACCTTCCTCATATATATATTTGCATGTACATGTCTTTGTCTAGACCTCTATAAATGCCCATTGCCTCCTAGCTCTTTCCTCTATTTCCCTTGACTTTCCTTCCTGCCCCACTATCATGCTCTGTCCCCACCTGGGTTACAGCTATACCTCTTCTTTATGTAACCTTACCCGGGATCATTCCCTACCAGGCCTGCCACTTCCCCCTCACCACCAATTTGGATCCCATGTTGTTCCCTTTTGCCTGGGTTTGTTAATACCACTTCCTTACCGCCCTCACCTCCCCCGGAACTCTCGGTCCCATTGTTTTTCCTCAGGTTAATTCATCCAGCCTGTCTTATTTAGACAGACCTGTGGAGATAATAACATGCACAAAAACAAGACAGAGGAAAACAAAGCAACAGTATACAACCAGACAACAAAACAGCAACAACAAACCACTGACAAAGAACAAAACAAAACACATCAACAAAGAAAAGCTTGTAGTTAGTTCAAGGATCATTTGTTGGCCTTTAGGAGTGTTTTCCAGTCCAGTCTGCTGGGGCACCACACCCTGGCCCCAAAGTCCACTTTCAGCATTCCCTGGGGACCTTGCCTCTCCATTCCATTGCTGTTCCACTGCACTTCCCCAGTGCTTTGCCTCGGTGTGGTGGGATCAGGTCAGGTGCAATTCGCACACTGTGTCTCCGGTGCTGTCCCCTGTAGCTCCATTGGTCACTGAGGGGCATCATATCTCATAGTGGGGCCAGCCATGTTGTCCTCTCTGTGGGCTGGCTGCTCTAATCAGAAACATCATCCTCACGGCCTGGTGGGCCAGGCTGTGTTCCACTCTCTCCTCCTGCCCCTTCATCTGCTCCCGTGTGCTCTGATCAGATATGTCCCTCTCCCGGAGTTGCAGAATCAATGTCATCCTTTGAAACTAATTCTTTGGGGGGCGTGGTGGCAGGAATCCACTTAATTTTTGGTGCTGTGACCAGCTTCCCAGACCTCTCCACTGGTTCCCTACTCCATGCCAGAATGTTGCATTCACACCTTGCGGTACTGGGTTGAAGTCTGATCCCTCTTTCCCTGTTGAGATATAAACAATATTCTCCCCTTGGGGTTCATACAAGTCTTTTCACAATCCATACATACATCACTTGAGTAAAGCTCCCTAATATGTTCATTGCCCTCATCATTCTCAAAAATTGCCTTCCACTTGGGTTGCTGGAATCAGCTCATTTTCCTTTTTTCCCTCCTCCTCCCTCCCCGCTCCCCCCTCCCTCATGGACCCTTATAAATTATTACTCTATCCTATCTTAGACTGCGCAGCATCTCCCCTCACCCACTTTCCTGTTGCCCATCCCCCAGAGAGAAGGTTACATATAGATCCCCAAGATCGGTTCCCCATTTCTACACCCCCTTCCCTCCCAGTGTCTCCACTCTCACCGCTGGTCCCGAGGTGTTCATCTGTCCTAGATTCCTTGTGTTTCCAGATCCCAACTGCACCAATCTGCATTCTCTGGTCTAACCAGGTCTGCAAGGTAGAATTGGGATAATGATAATTGGTGGGGGATGGGGCCGGGGGCGGGGGGGGGGGAAGGAAGCATTCAAGAACTAGAGGAAGGTTTTGAGTAACATTGTTGCTATACTGAACTCCGAGAGACTCATCTCCTCCCCACTACCCCTCTGCAAGGGGTATCCCGCTGTCTACAGATGGACATTGGGTCCCCATCACACACTCCCCTCATTCATGATAATATGATTTTCCTCCCACCTTTTTTGCTTGAAACTTGGTCCCCTCGGCCCTTCATGATCACACATGTTGGTGTGCTGCTTCCATGTGGGCTTTGCTGCTTCTGGGCTAGATGGCCGCTTATTTACTTTGAAGCCTTTAAGTCCCCAGACGCTATATCTCTCAATAGCCGGGCACCATCATCCTTCTTCACCACACTTACTTATGCACACATTCGTCTTCAGTGTTTATGTGAAGAAGGTGATCACACATTGATGGTTTTTGTTCTTTGGTGTCTGCTACCTGATCCCTTCAATACCTCGTGTTCGTTTAGGCTTGTGTGCTTCTTATCTGTGGGCATTATTGGTTCTGAGCAAGATGGCCGCTTGTTTGCCTTCAAACCTTTAAGACCCCAGATGTTATATGTTTTTGATAGTCAGGCACCATCAGCTTTCTTCACCGCGTTTTCTTATGCACACATCAGTCTTCAGTGATCATGTCGGGAAGGTGGGTATCATGGAATGTCCGTTTAACTGAGCAAGGTGCTATGGTATTGAGGGAGTGTACGCAAGGAGGCCCAATGTCCACCTGCTACCCTACTACTGAACCTATAAATATATGCACATAGGTCTATTTCCCCCATAATCACAAATATATTTACAAATGGACATGTCTGTATTTAGGCTTCTATGTATGCCCTTTGCCTCCTACTCCTTTCCTCTTTTTCCATATGCTTTCCTCCTGTCCCACTACCATGTTCAGCCTTCATTCTGGTTTCAGTAATTCCTCTCAGTTACCTTGCCTTTGGTCACTCCCTACCAGTCATCCCATCCCCTCCCTCCACTGGTTTTGAACCACTTATTGATCCCTTGTCCCTGGTTTGGCCAACACCTCCTCCCTTCCCCTACCTCCCACACTCTCATATCCCTCTGGGACCATTGATCCCGTTATTTTCTTCTCACATTCTTTGTCCTGCCTATCTTATCTAGGTGGACCCGCAATATAGTAATAAGTGCATAAAAATTCAGGTGACTTTAACAGCATCAAAGTGACACATAATAACATGGCATTGACAGCAGCAACACCGACACGCTGACAAACAAAAAAGCCACTGACATACAAAATTTAAAAGAAGAGAATAAAAAGAAAAAAAACCAAAAAGACAGCTTACACAAAAATCTGTTAGTAGTTCGAGGTCTGTTTATTGGCCTTTAAGAGTGTTTTCCGGATGAGTCTGATGGGGTGTCATGTCCTGGCCCCAAAGTCCATCCTTTATACTCCCTCAGGACCTCCTTGCTCTGCTTCCCCTGCTACTCCATTGCACGCCCCCAGTGTTTTGCCTCAGTGTGGTAGGGTCAACTCGGTTGCACATCCCCCACTGTGTCTCAGGCGCTGTCCCGTGTAGAGTCATGGGTCAGTGCAGGATGTCGCATCTCACCATGGGGCTGGCTGTATGGTCCTCTTTGTACAATGGGCCCTTCGAGCCGGGCTATCGTCCTCTGAGCTTGGTGGGCCCAGGTGTGCTCCACTCCGTTCTTCCTCCTTCCTTTGCTTCAGCTTCCTTCTGGGTGTGGTGTGGTAGGTCAGTTCCTTTCCCACACCAGATGATCTGTTTTCATTTTTCTGTGGTACTCCCTTCAATTGTGGGGGCTGGGCTAATTCTGGTTGGGGCTGGCCTATGGTTCAGTCTCTTTGTGTATTCCTTCGTGCTTTACATTGCACTCCTGTTTTGGCATGTCATGGTGGGGTCCATATGCATGTTCCAGTTCTGTGGGGACACAACCAATACTCTCCCCCGGGTGGGTTAGTGCCCTGTTCCCCCCATGCCATTCACTCGGTTTCATCCCACCCCGCTTCTCCCTCCCCCTGGCCCACTTTCCTTTCTTTATGTTGGGCTCTCATGTACCTCCCTAGGTGTGGCCAGCCCTCCCCTATCTATGCTTCCACCCATTTATTGCAAGATAGATGTTTATTCTTCTATTCCTGGCATGCTGATTATACTTACCTGTCCTTTTGGATCTGGCGTACCTCGCTTAACATAATTCCTTTCAGTACTTCCCATGATATAACGTGTTTCATGTGCTCATTCGTGCTTTTCGGTGCTGCATAGTACTCCATTGTGTGCATGTGCCAAAGTTTACTAATCCACTCATCTATTGATGGAAACGGGCTGTTTCCAAGTCTTGGCGATTGTGAATTGTGCCGCAATGAACATTGGAGCGCATATGACTGGTCGTGTTTTATTTGCTGCTTCCACTGGGTATATGCCCAGTAGAGGAATGGCTGAGTCATAGGTAGATCAATTTCCATTTTCTTTAACTACCGCCAGATTGTTTTTCACAGTGGCTGTACACATCTACATGACCACAAGCAGTGGAGGAGGGTTCCTACTTCACCACAGCCCCTCCAACACTTGTTGCTCTCTGATTTGCTGATCTGGGATAGCCTCAGGGGTGTTAGGTGGTATCTCATGGTTGTTTTGATTTACATTTCTCTTTTAGCTAAGGAACTCGAACACTTTCTCATACGCTTATTGGACATATAGGTCTCCTCCTTAGTGAAAGTTCTTTTCAGTTCTTTTGCCCACTTCCGTAGGGGGTTAACTGTTTTCCTCTTTTTGCGGGTCATGATGGTGTTGTAGATTTTAGTAAGGAGCCCTTTGTCCGATGTGTCATTACTAAAAATCCTCTCCAGTCTGTGGGTTGTCTTGTCACCCTCTTGGTGAAGTCTTTCGAAGTGCACAGGGACTTTATTCTTATAAAATCTCATTTGTCTATTTGTCTGTTTCCAGTCCACGTGTGGGTATACCCTTCCCTATTGCAGTAAGCCTATGAGCTCCCTGGGCCAGTGCTCTGAGGTTAGTCCCAATTCCCTCCTTGATGGTCCTGATGGTTTGGGGCTTAACGTGTAGGTCTGTGATCCACCTTGAGTTTATTCTTGTGCATGGGGTGAGGTAAACGTCTTGTTTCATCTTTCTACATGTGGATATCCATTGTTTCCAGCACCACTTGTTTAAAAGGGCATCCGCTTCCCACTTGATGTTTTTGGGACCATTGTCGAAGATCGGTTTTCTATATGCTGATAATTTTACTCTTGGGCTTCTATTCTTTTCCACTGGTCTGAGTGTCTGCCTTTGTGCTAGGACCATGCTGTTATGACCACTGTAGCTGTGTAATAGGCATTAAAATCAGGTAAGGCGAGTCCTCCAACTGTATCCTTCTTCTAGAGGAGTTCTCTAATTCTGGGTTTCTTCCATCTCCATATGAAATTAGTGGTCTGTTTTTTTCCAATTCTTTGAAGAAGGTTGATGGTATTTGAATTGGTATAGCATTGAACTTGTAAAGTGCTTTAGGTAGAACTGTCATCTTTACTATGTTGAGTCTTTCAATCCATGAGCAGACGATGTTCTTCCATTTGTGGAGGTCGCTTTTGGTTTCCTGTCATAGGGTTTTAAAGTTTTCCTTATATAGGTCTTTAGTATTTTTTGTTAAATATATTCCTAGGTATTTCAGTTTGTTTTTAGCTACTGTGAAGGGTACTTCCTTCTTAATCCCCTCTTCCATGACCCTGTCCAATGTGTATAGAAAATCTACCGACTTCTGTTTATTGATCTTATATCCTGCCACTCTTCCATATTCCTCTATAGCTGTAAGTGCTCCAGCTGTGGAGCTTTTGTGGTTTTCAATGTTCAAGATCATATCGTCTGCAACTAGTGATAGTTTCACCTCCTCCTCTCCCATTTGGATACCTTTGATGTCCTTCTGCTGTCTTATGTTGTTACCTGGAATGTCCAAAATGATATTGAATACAAATGGGACAAGGGGTATCCTTGTCTTTTACCATTTTTCAGTGGGATTCTTCTTGTTTTTTCTCCATTGACTATGACGTTGGCTGTTGGTCTTTCATAGATAGCTTGTATAAGCTTGAGGAGTTTACTTTCCAATCCTATCTTCATGAGTGTCTTGATTAGGAATGGGTCCTGGATGTTGTCAAATGCTTTTTCTGCATCTATGGATATTATCGTATGGTTTTTATCCTTTTTCTTCTCAATGTAATGTTTAATATTGATGGATTTTTGGATGTTAAACCATCCCTGCATCCCTGGGATGAATCCTACCTGGTTTGGTGGATAACATGTTTTATATACTTTTGTATTCTATTGGCCAATATTTTTAAAAAGATTTTTGCATCTATGTTCATTAGAGATATTGTTCTGTAATTCTCTATAACTGTGGGGTCTTTATGCTGCCTTCATAAAAAGTGTTTGGGAGTTTGCCGTCCTCTTCTACCTTATGGAATACTTTGTGGCGGATCGGTGTGAACTCTTCCCTGAATGTTTGGTAGAATTTTCCTGTGTCACCATGTGGCCCTGGGGCCTTTTTATAGATAGGTTTTTGAGGACCCTCTCTATTTCTTCTTTTGCTATGGGTTTGTTGAGGTTCTTGATTTCTGTCTGAGATAATCTAGGGAGAGACTGCTTTTCCAAATATTTATCCATGTCTTCCAGGTTTCTGAATTCATTAGAATACAAACCGTCATAGTACTTAGTGATTATCCTTTTAATCTAATTGGAGTCTGTTGTTATTGCCCCTGCTTCATCCCTCATCCTGTCTATTGATGTTTGCTCCTTTCTATCTTTGGTAAGCTTTGCCAGAGGACTGTCAATTTTATTAATTCTTTCATAGAACCAGCTTTTAGCTGCATTTATCTTTTGCATTGTTCTCTTGTCTTCCCACTGGTTTAACTCTGCCCATATTTTTATTATTTCTTTTCTCTAGCTTTTGGAGGTGCTGTTCTGACTCTGTTCTACTTTTTGGAGGTTTTATGTTAACATATCTGTCATACGCCTTTTTTCTTTTTTCATGTACGCATTTAATGATATCAAGTTACCTCTGATAACTGCTTTTGTAGTGTCCCATAATTTTTGATACGTTGTATGCTCATTCTCGTTAGTTTCTAGAAACTTCTTAATATCCTCTCTGATCTGTTCATGTACCCATTCATGTCGCAGGAGATTGTTGTTCATTGTCTAGTTAGTTGCTCTTGCTTTTCTGGATGCCCTCTTATTAATCTCCAGCATCTTTGGCATGGTGATCTGAGAAAGATATGTGGATAATATTGATGTGTTTGAATTTACTCAGACTGGACTTGTGTCCCAGCACGTGGTCTATTCTTGAAAAAGATCCATGTGGATTTGAAAAGAATGTAAAACCCTTTGCATTTGGATGGAAAGATGTCTATCAGGCCCTGTTGCCTAAGTACATTGTTTAGCTCTCTGGCTTCTTTGCTGAGCTTCTTTCCCAGTGATCTGTCTTTCTCTGATTGCGGAGTGTTAAAGTTACCTACTATGATTGTTGATTCCGTGATTTCATTTTTCATCTTTTTAATTGTTTGTTTGATGTAATTCGCCACACCATTATTAGAAGTGTAAATATTGATTATGCTAAGTGCTTCTTGATTTACTGAGGTTTTGAGAATTATGTAGTGTCCCTCTTTGTATCTTTTTATGGTTTGGATTTTGAGGCCCATATGTCGGAGATTAAGATAGCCACCCCTGACTCTTTTGAATTACATTCCATTGGTAAACTTTCTGCCAACCCTTTATTCTGAGCATATTCTTGTCTGTGTGCTTAAAATGTGCCTCTTGCAGGCAAAAGATTGATGGATTATGTTTTCTGAGCCAGTCCTCAAGCCTCTTTCTTTTAAAGTATGAATTGAGTCCATTGGAATTCAAAGTTATTATCACTATCTCTGGATTCATAGTTGCCATACCCTGTTTTGTGTTTTGGGTATTTACCTATTTCACTTCATATCAGTGTGCTGTGTTTGAGTGGAGAGTTTCTATTATGTCCTCATTTCCATCTGAGACCCTGTTGTCTTGGTAATTGTTGTTGGCATGTTGGCTTCTAGATGGAGATGGGCTACATTGTAGTCTCCTGTTTGTTCTTGGGGGAGGTTAGTCCTCTGGCCATAGTGAGTCAGTCAGTATCTTCTGCAGAGTCGGGTGACTTGCAGCATATTCTTTGAGCCTCTCCCTATCCTGGAAGACCCTTATCTCATCATCTATCTTAATGGATAACTTGGCAGTGTACAGGATTCTAGGGGAGGCATGTTTTTCTTTCAGCTTTTGGAAGATGTTGCTCCATTCTCTCCTCCTCTTCATGGTATCTGCTGATAGGTCTGAGCATATTCTTACCTGCGTTCCTTTGTATGTGACTATCTTCCTTTCTCTTGCTGCTCATAAAATTTTCTCTTTTTCCTCTAAGTTGGATATTTTACTATTATATGTCTTTGCGTGTTCTGCTTGGGATTTAGCTTAGCTGGCGTCCTTTCTGCTTCCTGTATGAGTGTCTGATTCTCCCTTGTTAGGATGGGAAAATTTTCTTCCAGAAATTCCTTTGCTATCTTGGCTGTCGACTTGTGTGTTGTGTTGTGCTCTGGTAGACCGATTATTTGAATATTATTCCTCTTCATAGCATCTGTCATTGATCTAGGCTTTCTTCTGTTTCTTTAATTTTCCTATCTGACTGTCTTTCTCACTTGCTTAGGTCTGTTTAAGTGTCCTTGAGATCAGATATGGTTCTCTACCTCCTCAAGCCTAATCGTAAATTCTATGACCTTGTTTGTGGCTTCTGCTACCGCCTCTTAGCTCCTGCAGTTCTCTTTGGTGCATGGATTTCATCCCGTCTATTGTGGACTTCATCCCCTCTCTTGTGCATTTCATCTCCTCTATCATTGCATCCTTATGCTGGGTTTCTTCCCTTAGCTCCTGTATTACTGTGAGCAGACTTCTGAAGATTTCCTTCTGTGGCAGATCTGTATCTGTTTCTTCTATAAGAGATTTTACGTCTGCTACTATGTCTCATCTCTCTGTTTTTTTTGTTGTTGTTGTTGGGAGTGATGTGGTCTGTTGATTTTTTCCTGATCCTTTCACAGACTCCATGCTTCTGAGAGGCCAGGGGAACCTTATCTGTGTTACTGTTAAGGATTATTTCAGGCGACTGCCTATGACCTACTATAAGGGTGGGTCAGACTGCTGTGTAGGCCGAGTTCCCCGACGGCTTAGTGACGAGCAGTGGTGAGATGTTTCAGCAGCTGGAGTGGGGGCTGAAGCCTCAGTGAGTGCCCTCAGGCTGCTTTAACCTGGTTTATCATGGTACTCTTAGCAGCTCCCTTTTTGTTTAGTAATAAAAAATAATTTAAAATTTTTAAAAATAATTTTAACAAAATTTTGGGCATAAAAAGAAAAAAATGGAGAGAGAGGAAGAAGGAGAATCTATAAAAGAGGAGAAAAAGCAGTGATAATAGAAGTGGAAGGAGAAGAAAAAAGAGATAGAAGGAAAACCTACAGAAAAGGGGCAAAGAGAAGTACTAGTAATAGTGAAAAAGGAAGAAGAAAGAAGACAGGAAAGGCAACAAAGAAAGTAAAAGAAAGAAAAGAGAGAAACCAGCGCGAGATAAAAGATGTGTATATATATATATATATATATATATATATATATATATATATATATATATATATATATATATATATATAATTTCCCCTTTCTCTCTCTAAGCTCTGATGATTCCTAATAGAATGTGGAGGTGGGGGATGCCTTGCTTTCACAGGACGTGGTGCTATTCTGGGCTCCAGTGCCGGGTTATGTGGAGGGAAATGCTCTTTAGATCAGCAGGCCTTCCCAGGTCCCTGCAGGCCTGTAGAGTTGAGCCTGTGGGTGGAGGCTACACAGGCAGGAGCAGCTCCCCTAGGGCGGGCCTCCTGCACCGCCTGGAAAGTGCTGGGGCCACTATTGGTGCTGAGAGAGGCACAGGCCCAAGCGCCAGCCTCCTATGCTGGCTGGGAAGGGCTGGGGCAGGCTTAGGAGCTGGCACTGGGAGCCCCACAGGGTCCCTCGTTGGTGAGAGGCAGCTGGAGCACACGAATGGCTCTGGTAGGGACTGCAAAGCCGTGTCCCAGGCTCCCCAGCAGGCGGGGACGTTTATTGCTTAATCCACCAGCCCTGTGAGCAGTGCAGGCAGGCTTCGCAGTGATGTGGTGCGAGCCAGATCAGACAGCGGTGGCTCTGGCGGGAAACTGCGGACAGTGGTTCAGAGCTCCGAGCTGCTGGCCGCTGGAATCCCCGCAGCGCATGTGGGGGTGGGACAATGCTACTTCCACAAGAGTGCAGAATCCTGTCACTTAGTGCTCCCAGTGGGCAGGGGCACTCACTCTTGCGTCTGGTGCTGTTGATGCTGGACGGGGCGCCCTCAGCAGGCAGACTCAGCTCCCTGGGCCACAGCTATAGGTCTCCCAGGCCAGCCTGCAGCAGCTCCGGTGGAAACGCAGTGGGGGGAGGGGGGGAATAGCAGCGGCTGGGCTATGGCTCACACTGGTGGGAAGTGCTCAGCGTAGGTTCCCGGGCCGGGAGTGGAGCCCGTGCTAAGCTGACTGGGGGTGGGTGGCCAGGCAAACGGAGTGCCAATGGAGAGGTCCCAGGCAGCGGTGTGGGTGGAAGGGCCCCCATGGGGGTCGCCAGGCAGCCCGCAGGTCAATTATCTGGGCCTAGGATGGAGGGATGTGGGCCCAATGGCAGATCGCTGCCGCTGCCACTTGGGGAGAGAGGAACTGTGGGAAAAGGAAGCTTCTCTCCTAGTGGGGTCCTGCAAGTGGGCAGCTGCTGTAGGGGGTACCGCAACAGCTGCGCGTGTCTCAGGAGTGCTGGGCTCGGGGTCCCGGTCTAGGGATGGAGTGGGGCTATAGCTAGTCACAGCTGCGATGGCGGCAGCCTAGTGACAGATGTCCCACGAATCCGGTCCTGTATCACCCAGGTCCCTGCTCAGGACAAATACATGGGGTGGGACTGGGGTGCTGTCCCAGTGGGATATTTCACTCACCAGACTCCTAGCGCTCAGCTACCTGGACACCAAACTAGCTTTGTTGGAAAGAGCTCTCGGAGTATGCGGGTCCCCTGGTTGGCCATCTTCCCAGAATCAACAATAGCATCTTTACACCACAGCTGTGCTTTCCCAAGAGACCCACAGCCCTGTCAGAAGAGAACTGATAGCCTTCAGTGTCCACGGCTGGGATTTTAACCTAGTGCCTGAAGAATGATTTGCATAGGAGGGAGCCCTGTGCTTATGAATAGATGCTCCTTTGTTTCTTCTGAGCCCATGGTAGGGTAATTCTTCTTTTGGACTCACCTGTGTGATAATTTGCAATGAGAGAGCACTTTTTCCTAGAAAGTGTCTGTGAATGGTCAAAGGACAGCCCAGGATTTCTGAGCCCAGTATTCTCTCCCTCCAGCCCTTCATTGCTCCTGCCCTGACTGAGGCTCCCATATATCCTGTACATCAGGTCCCGGGCAGTAAAAAGTTCCTTGAAACCAGCAGATCCACCGCACAGTGTCTTCTTTACCTCACACTCTCCAAAACACATTTCTTTTAGATATACTGATGCCACTTACTCAACCTCCTCAAAGTCCTTGTTAATTTTCATATGTGGTAAATATATGTTTTAGAAGAATTAATTCCAGACCAGTCCCAAGGAGTTAGGGGTTGATGATGCCTCAAATATCCACCTCTTCCATGATGCCATTCAGTGCCCCTTTCCACCCACTCCTCCCTTGAGGATATTTCCTCAAGTTTCTGGGCTCTTCCAGCTCTTATACCAACTCATATATCCATTGCTTCAAGCACATTTGTACATATGTCACCATCATCCTTTTCAAAACATTTTCTTTCTACTTGAACCCTTGGTATCAGCTCCTTATTTTATTCCTCCCTCCCCCACCCTCAGAACTCTTGATAAGTTATTATTTTCATATCTTACACTATCTGCTGCCTCCCTTAACCCATGTTTCTCTTGTTTATCACCCTGGGTGGGGGTGTTGCATGTACATCATTGTGATCAGTTTCCTCTTTCTCCTCCGGCCTTCACCCTGCCATCATGGTATTGTTACTCCTATTATTGTTCCCGGGGGGGGGGGTTAATCTGTCCTGGGTTCGTGTTGAGAGCTCTTAAGAGATCACTGGTACATATAGTTTTATGTTAGTATGTTAGTTATTAAGGTAGCAGATAGACATTGGGCCTCTACTCAAGTATCCCCTCAATGAAAGAGCACTTTGTTCTAAAAACCTGACATTCTGTGATGCTCACCTTCCTGACTCAATCGCTGAAGACAAAATGAGTGCATAAGCAGTGTGATGAATAAAGCAGATGGTGCCTGGCTATTAAAAGATAGACCCTCGGAGGTTTTAAAGGCTTAAAGATAAACAAGAGGCCATCTAGCTGGGGAGCAACAAAGCCCGCATGGAAGAAGCACACCAGCCTGTGTGATCATGATGTGCTGACAGGATCAGGTATCAGGCATATTAAGACCCAAAACAAACAATCATATTCATGCAGACGAGGGAGGTTGGAGTGGAGACCCAAAGGGTCACAAGGAAGGAACGAGCCAGCCAAGTGCAATATAGCATTGATGAAGCATACCACTTTTCTCTAGTTCTTTAATGTTTTCTCCCACCATGTTTAAGTTGTTTTTGTTTGTATGTTTGTTTTGTCAATCTTGAGTTTGTTTTGTTCATGGGATATGGTATGCATCCTGTGCAGATGGAGATCCAATTTATAATCACCATTTGATGAATCGAGAAATTCTTTCCCATTCAACATATTTTTCCCATTCATATTATTTTGGCTCTTTGTTGAAGGGTTTTCTGTTTTCCAAAGTACCATGCAGTTTTGACTACTGTGGCTGTGTAATAGTTTTTGATGTTGGGTAGTGGAAGGTCTCTTACTTCATTCTTCATTTTTTGAAATTTATTGCTTATCCTGCATCTCTTCCCTGTTCATATGAAGTTGATAATTACTTTGAACATTTCTGTATAGACTAAAGTTGCTACTTGGTCATTATTTTGTTGTAATTAAAGACTGACTTCAGTGACATTTATATTTATATGATACTGACTCTTCTTATCAATGAACATGGGCTATTCTTCCACTTATGTAAGTCCCTTTTGGTTTCTTGTTGTTCTGAGGTACCATGGAATAGGTTTCTGACTTATAGAAACCCCAAGCACAACACAAGGAAACACTGTCTGGCCTGTGCTGCCCTCACAGTTGTTCTATTGTTTGAGCCCATGCTTGCAGCTTCTGTGTCAATACATTGTGTTGAGGGTATTTCTTTTATACCCTGACCCTCTTATTCACCAAGCATGATGTTCTACTTCAGCAGCTGTTCTCTGCTGACATCGTCCTGTCATTCTTCATTCTAAGGAACATTCTGGCTGCTCTGCTCTATAATTTTCTTTGTGCACTTATTTTATTTCTCTGGATTGTTTTAACCCTGGGTATTGTAAATGATAGTTTCCTTTGTTGCTTTTTTTAGAGCTCTCATTAGTATACAGTAATACTATTTACTTTGTGTTCATTTTATATTTTGCCATATTGTCATGCAAACTTTGTCTCATCTTTGTTTATTTCTACATAGACTATTATATATGTGGATAATGAGAATTTTACTTTCTGTTTGCCTGATTGTACTGTTATGTAATAGTTCTCGCTAAGATATCCAGCACAAAGGTGAGTAAGACTGGTGATAGGGGACATGTTTGTCTGGCTCCTGTTTGCAAGGAGAATGCTATTAGTTATTCCCCAGTGGAACACGGTTTGAAGTAAACCAATGGCACGTGACAGCAACAATGAAAATGTTCACGACAATATATATATATTTAATATAATATATACACTGGCATATATATGAACATAAGTTTCTGCAAGGTTACAGAAAACTTTATTAAATAAACATGTTGTGTTTAATATTATCCTTATTCAAGGCCAATACATATATGAACTCAGGGTCTCTGTCTTTTAATGCACTGTTACAAAACACAGATTGTAAGGATTAAAGAGCATTGTGTTCAAATCCAGGACTAAGGTGAACCTGATGCCAGCAATAGTACTGCATGGAAAATCTCACATGCATGGGAAAGTTGTACAATGATTAAAGAAGACTGATACAGAGTTTGTCCTTATAATTAGGTGTTGGGGAATATTGAGGATATCATTGACTACCAGGATAGTGATAAAATTCTGTGTTGGAAGAAGTACCATAAGAATATTCCTTAGAAGTTTGAATGTTGACAGTCAGATCAGAAACTGTGCTCAAGATTTCAGAAGGGGCCATTCCCTGGAGAATGACATTTTGCTTTCTGATTAGAGGATAAACAAGATGCATTGTTACTGTAACAATGTGATAAGACATGCCAAATATGATGATGGCTTAGGATCAGGCAGTGTTTTATTCTGTTGTACATAGAAACACTATCATTAGGAACAAATTCAATATATACCACTTGGTTTGGATTGAGGAAATGTGATTTATAACCAGTAAAATGTTATCTAAAAATTATTGCTAGAAAAAGTATGACAAATGAAGGTCTAAATAAATTAAATCACTGTCCTATGATAACTCTTTTTATCTGAGAATAATCAGGATTTACAAAGGACAAGCACTGATGTTCTTATCTAAGGCTTTTGCTGAGTGTGAACAGTGAAGAGTGAGATAAAAAGGAAAGCTTGGACTTCCTCTGCACCTGCTCCCAGCAGGCTTCCTTTACTACATGCAAACTGAGCACCAGTTGCAGGTCCACCCATTTCCTGCTGGGAGATATGTGTCTGGGCTCACTGTGACTTCCACACACTGTGTCCCTTGTACAGTAATACATGGCTGTGTCCTGTGCTTTCAGGTCTGTCATTTTTAGAGACACTATGTTTGTGGGCTTGTCCCTGGAAATGGTGAATCGTGTTTGAACTGATGGGAGAGTACCACTAAGTACTCCCACTTGGATTACTCACTTCTACAACCCCCTCCAGCCCCTTCCCTGGAGCTTGCTGAACCCAGTGCAGGTGATAATCAGGGAAAGTAAATCCAGAGGCTTTACATTATAAGCTCAGAGAAGTCCCAGGCTGTGTCACATCTGCTCCAGACTCCACAAGCTGGACATCACAGAGAACACCTGAACAAAGAGAACAGAGACTACACTCAATCCAAACTGCAGCGCTTAGACCAAGTCTGATGTAGGAGGGAAATTACCTTTGACAGTGATCAGAAGGGAAACCCATATCAAAGCTGTCGACATGATGTGGATGAGTACAGACCAGGGATGCTCTGAAAGGACCTGCACACACAGAGCATCGAGTGCCTTTCATTATCAGAGGAGGAGGGACTGCATTTGCATTTTTTTTGTTCCAGTGGACATTTATGAGCCACCATCCATGGATTCCTGAGACCTGATGCTCAGAGTTACTCTGCTTCTTGCTCTATGGACCATATGAGAGCTGCAGGGCAGTGGCTGCCCCTTCCCAAACCTATGTATAAAGGCAGGAAGCATAAGAAAGGAGGACAAATGTTAACAGAACACTCAAATAGGAAAAGGGGAGATAATCAGCGAAGGCAAATTCCACGACTTTTCTGGACAGACTCAGAGAACCCCCAGGCTGTGCCTATCTCTATGGCTGACTAGTGAACAAGAGAGAGAATGTACACACTGCCTAGGTACTTCTAGGTTATCAGCACATAACACCAATTAAATCCAGTAAGTGGCTGCATAGAAGAAATAAACAACCAACTGTACTTTGTGCCTCAGTTAATTCTGTAAGCTGTCTATATGCTTTTTGTTACTGAAAGGAAATCTACTGTGTATGGAACCATGGGTCTACTAGCTGGTCCAAATGGCATATTACCAGTATGTGATTTCTCCTATAATATCACATGAAAAGCTGACCTTCTGGGACCTCTCTATGCTCCTTCCTGTACACTGGAAGAAGTGGTTGAAAATGTTCCTAATATCAAAAATGAACTTTTACTCAATCCTGCTGTCATCTGGCAACAGTTCACCTAAAATGGCAAACACTGGACTTGATTGTACTGTCAACACCACCAGCACACACACTTCAGTTACAACAAAATCGTGGATTAGTTACTGTTTCTATCCTTGTTTACATTCTCTTTTTTGTTCAGAAGTCAACAAATGGAGCACCAAAGGAGATACTCCTGGGGTTTTCTGGGTGGTGATTATCAATATCATTCATATCTGGACAGTGTTCTAGTTGTTAGCAAATAGATTGTGGGAAGACCACTCTACTTTCAGTTTGTGTAATACTATTATGAAATGAAGTCCTAACTGACCTCTCCTGGAATCAGGATTTGGAGAGAGTTTAGAGTGGTCAAACAGGGCTGAAAACTCTGTTCAATTGTGCAGGTCACACAGGTGTGCATATATTGTGGCCTACACAGGAGCTTCTGTGCCTTATCTATGTTAATTACCAGTGGGATCCTTAAAAAAAAAGCTGGAGCAGAGAGTTATCCAGCAGATGATTGCAGCCATAGAACTTTCATTCTCACTGTAAAGTCAATGGTGAAACACTACGATCCTTTCTTTATTAAAATCACGAGAGAACACATGGGGTAAAATATTTCTGTTGCTAACTGATGCTTCAGTTCTGATGCAGCGATCCAATGTACAACAAAATGGAACACCACCCAGTCCTGAGCCATCCTCACAATTGTTCTTAGATTTGAGCTCAAAGTGTATCTTGTCTAAAGTCTTCCTGCTTGAGGAAGAAAAGTCCTGTAGCAAAATATACAAACACTAATGCATACATATTACCAAGACACAGTAACATATATACTAAACGGGAACACATGCACAGAAACTCGCATAATTATATTTGTATTTTCACAGTCACAGTAATATACATATGCATATTTTGAACAAATTAGCATATACATGCATACTAGAACAAACCTTCATACAGTACCCACTCAATAATAAATACATATGCATTTACATAAAAAGATAAAAAAACACACCCTAAAATATACTAGAACTAAACAATAAAAGCAATGCAGACAAGACTACAAGTTCTATCACATAGTATTACATATTACATCAAAAGGTAGGACATATATATTAGCAAAACCAAACACAGAGAAATATATAACATGCTGGCAGTTGTCTCCAGGCTGCTGCTAAGCACCCAGGGCTGCATCAGGGGAGGTCCATGTGGCTTCTTCTCAGGGATGTCTCACAGGAAGTGAGCCTTGCCAGTTGACGCAGGGAACTGGGTAAGGCAGCTGCACCCTGGTCCAAGCATCAGAAAGCAAGAGACCAGAGAAGTAGAAAGGCAAACCTCACTGATTTCTCTCTCTACCCTTTTATCAACCTCACATATGTTTGTCGGCCAGGTTGGAACTATAATCTTTTTTTTTTCATTTTAAAAATATTTAATCATTTTATTAGGGGCTCATACAACTCTTATTACAATCCATACATACATTAATTGTGTAAAGCACATTTTTACATTCATTGCCCTCCTCATTCTTAAAACATTCGCTCTCCACTTAAGCCCCTGCCTTTTCCCCCCCTCCTTTTTTCCAGTTCCTATCTGTACCAGTATACATCTTCTGATATAGCCAGATTTGGAAAGTAGAATTGGGATCATGATAGTGGGGGGAGGGTCAGGGGAATGGAAGGAAGCTTTTAGGAACTAGAGGAAAGTTGTGTTTCATCATTGCGACACTGCACCCTGACTGGCTTGTCGACTCCCCGTGACCCTTTCATAGGGGATGTCCAATTGCCTACAGATGGGCACTGGGTCCCCACTCCGCACTCCCCTTCATTCACTATATGACT
Source organism: Tenrec ecaudatus (assembly GCF_050624435.1). Lineage (NCBI taxonomy): Eukaryota > Metazoa > Chordata > Mammalia > Afrosoricida > Tenrecidae > Tenrec > Tenrec ecaudatus. Next base: position 123,432,794 of record NC_134542.1, read on the forward strand.
TTTTTGTTCTTTGATGCCTGATATCTGATCTCTTCACACCTCGTGATCACACAGGCTGGTGTGCTTCTTCCATGTGGGCTTTGCTGCTTCTGAGCTAGATGGCTGCTCGTTTACCTTCAGTCTTTAAGACCTGTCTTTTGATAGCCGGGCACCATCAGCTTTCTTCGCCACTTTTACTTATGTACAAACTTTGTCTTCAGCGATTGTGTCAGGAAGGTGAGCATCATGGAATGCCAGTTTGATAAAACAAAGTATTCTTGCATTGAGGGAGTACTGGAGTAGAGGCCCAATGTCCATCTGCTACCTTAATACTAAATCTATGCATAAGTGCACATAGATCTATTTTCACATCCTCCTACATATATTTAAATATGTACATGCCTTTATTTAGACCTCTAAAAATGCCCTTTGCCTCCTAGCTCTTTCCTCTATTTCCTTTTACTTTCCTCTTGTCCCACTATAATGGAACAATAATTTTTAACTATATCTAAGTGGCAAAGACATTTATCTGCAGAAAATAGGCTTTTTGTTTGTTTGTTTGTTTGAACAAATTCCTCTTATGCTCCTCTGCATTTTCATCCATGTGGGTCCGTGTTATCTTTGTATCTTGAGTAATCCCTGAAGTCCAGCCCTCTCCCTCCATTGGGGTTTGTGTCCAGGCTCCGACTGCCTTTCCCTCTGTGTGTGTGTCTGACTCAGAAATATGTGACCATAACTATAGCAGTCATAGAGCTAGCAGAGGGAATTTCAGTCTCTGGCATGTCTCTAGAGAAAGATATTCTGATCTGGAGTGATATTTGGAGGTACTGCCATCCACTGAATGTGTAGGGAACCAGTGGATGCCCTGAAATGAATAGGACTTGTATAGTCCATGGGAAGGGGACACAGGACAGGAAGGGAGGTGAGTTCTGTGGATGAAAATTGAGATTCAGAATAAGAGGTGCTTTGTCTTTCCCTTCCCATCTTTGTATCAATATTCACAACTACTAAATGAAACAAAACACCAAATTTGAATTCAGAGAAATGATTGACTCTCAAATGAGTCTGCGGTGAACAGGGGCAGACAGGCGTTGTGAATTATGACAATGAATGAACTCAGAAAGGAAAATTCCTGATTGTGTGAATGGAGACAGGATGACTTGACTTTGGACAGATCTACTGGTGATAAGCTCTTTCAGTGCTCTTTTGTCTGAAAATATATAATAATAATATAGTTAGATCCTGCGAACAGCAGGTTCAGTTGTCCCTGGTTAGGAGGGATTAAAGGAGGGGAATTAAATGCAAGGGAGAAAGTGATTGAGGAAACAGATGAGATGAAGAGAATTAAACCTAGACTTAGGAATTACCAATGAATATGGGAAGTATAGGGGATTGAAGATGAGAAAAGAACAGAAACTAAGTTCAAAATCATCATATCATTATAGGGAGGTTGGCTCATAGTGCTGATAGAAGTGAGGAGATCCACCATTTCCCTGCGGGACACTGAAATGGACAAGAATCCCTAGACACACAGGAAGCCAGTGGTGATGCTCCACCTCTGGGTCTTGTGCTTTGTGAGTCTGGAGAGCCCCTGCAGCCATGCCCTCCCACCAGGGAACATTTATGCCTGCATTAACCTCCAGTTCCCCTCACTGTGTGTCTTCTGCAGAGTCAGACATGGCTGTTTCATTGAATTTCAGGTTGTCCATTTGAGGATATCGTGTGTTCTTCCTGTTGTCTCTGGAAATAATTTTTAACTATATCTATATTTTGGGAGGATGTCAGATGCTTACAGGCATCCTCCCTGAGGGCAATCTGTTGCCAGACTGCAGTGGGCCCCACTCCTTGCTGTGAAAGACAATGGACGCCTGCAGTCATCTATTTGGTTCCAGTAGGTGGTTTACACCCTACTGATAATGGTTCCTATGGAGATCCAGAGAAAAGTCAAAGTTAAACTGTCATCCTAAACCTAGGATCTGCCCATCTTGTCACATATATACTCCCAATCCCTCCTCTTCCTATTACATGTATGTCCCTAGACCACCCCCTCTCATTACTGTATTACCTATAGCACAGCCCCTTTCTGTGACATATGTCCTCATCTGTAATTAGGGGGTTTGAATGTCCCCAGAGAAGATAACAAGCCCGGGCTAGCATTAAACATTCTCCCTCCCTCCACGTGGATCACCAAGCAGGGTGAGCATGCTACCATGAATTGTGTCTGACTCCATTTATTTCAATAGTTCTCTTCTATCTCTCATGCTCTCCATAACTTTACTATGACTTTTACTTATTATTGTTGTACAGTTGCACCTACCGGACCCATAATGATGTGTTAGGGGCTGGCTTCCCCTGACAGTGAGTTAGCCCTTCATAGTCTGTGTGGGATATCCTACCAACACTATAAATGTATGAAACCCACTGCAGCCCCTTCTCTGGATCTAGGCAGACCCAGTAAATATTAAAGCGACAGATAGTGAATGCAGAGACTGCAAAAGAGAGTCTCAGAGAAGCCTCAGGCTGCCTCAAGTCTCCCTCAGATTCCTCCAGCTACATCTCTCACTGGACACTAGAAAACACACAAACATCCTGGTTATCATATTCACTGTCTGTAACTCATGTCCACTTATACATACTTGCTATCCATCAAATCATCTTTTAAAATTCCAGGAAGTAAAAGTCAGCACGATCCAGACTCTATAATGACTTAATGTGTTAAGTCCTGAATGGGGTCACCTGGAAATTCCAGCACTGGGCACCTCTGCAAGACTTTCAGAGGTGGGGCTGGGTGGCTCTCATCAGCAGAGGGGGGGCTCTATTTGAATACCCTCTGCCTATATATCCATAAGTGAAGTTGAATGACTACTAAGAGGGTCACTCCCAGAGTAGATAAGAATGTTCTAGGTATCTTGGAGAGCCATGTGGGTTTGGTTCATTATTCAGTGGGCTGCTAAAAGGTGTGTCATTCTAAATCACCAATTGCTCTGCAAGAAAAATGTAATGCTCTTACTCCCATTAAGGTGTACAGCCTCAGAAGCCTATAAGGGCAGCCCTACTCTGTTCTATAGGGTCCTTATGAGAAAGAATTGACTTAATGGAAATGTCAACCACAGTTAGAGACACTTCCTAAAAATGCAGGGCCCCTCTCCACCTCTTTAAGTGTGGTCCTCGTTCTTTTACTGAACCAGTTAAATATTCCTGGTAGAATTAGATATTTAATCTGACTCAAGCACCCTTATCTAATGCGGTTTTATATTAACTTTTGGAAGAGGAAAATCCATATGCTAAAAGGAAAGCCTTCCCCAGCCCTCTCAGGACCTGCCCTTAATTGTTCCCTTGAGTTGGATATGAGACTGGCTCCCAAGTTACCTTCCCTTCACAAGGCCTCTGCACACCAAGCACTTGAAGGTACCGAGTTAACCTTAGAATTTCTATAGATGCTGAAGCTCTCTGCATCCTTCAGAGAAGCCAAAGCTGTTTGCAAATTTGCATAACACATTGGGAAGTTTCCAGGGAGTCTTCCATTGCCTCGAAAGAAGTCCCATATTTGAGCAGTTGATTGTGTTCTCCAAATCTGGGTATTTTGCTTTTTTTAAATGTTTTATTGGGGCTCATACAACTCTCATCACAATCCATACACACGTCAATTGTGTAAAGCACGTCTGTACATGAATTGCCCTCATCATTTTCAAAGCATTTGCTCTCCACTTAAACCCTTGGCATCAGATCTTTTTTCCCCCTCCCTCCCCGCCCCCCTCTCCCTCATTAACCTTTGATAATTTATAAATTATTATTTTGTCACATCCTGCCCTGTCCGACGTCTCCCTTCACCCCCCTTTCTGTTGTCCGTCCCCCAGGGAGGAGGTCACATGCAGATCCCTGTAATTGCTTCCCTCTTTCCAACACACTCTCCCTCTACCCTCCCAGTATTGCCACTCACACCCCTGGTCCTGAAGGTATCACCCACCCTGGATTCCCTGTGCCTCCAGCTGCCCATCTGCACCAGTGTACATCCTCTGGTCTAGCCAGACTTTCAAGGTAGAATTCGGATCATGATGGCGGGGATGGGGAAGAAAGCATTTAGGAACTAGAGGAAAGCTGTATTCTTCACTGGTGCTACATTACACCCTGACTGACTCATCTCCTCCCCTAGAGCCCTCTGCAAGGGGATCTCCATTGGCCGACAAATGGGCTTTGGGTCTCCACTCTGCACTTCTCCCCTCATTCACTATGGTAAGATTTTTTTTCTGATGATACCTGATCCCTTCGACACCTCGTGATCGCACAGGCTGGTGTGCTTCTTCCATGTGGGTTTTGTTGCTTCTGAGCTAGATGGCCACTTGATGGTATTATGCTCTCTAATACTATATGCTTCCTAATGACCATGAGGCACTTTGATGCTTTATTCAGAATCTCAAAACTTCAGTTTCTCCAACTTTCAAAATGATATACAATTATCAACTATTTCAAGAATTGTAAAAACATGTTTTGTGTTCTCTTCAAAAGATATTTGGGCTGAGATGAACACAATACAGTGTCAATCTACTGGCATTTGGCTGAACTATAAGGATGGAGAGAAACTGAATATGTTGAAAGAAGCTCATTGAGGTCAGAATTTAATGGTATAGAGACCACTGGTCCTTCTGGGATTGATTTCAACTTATCCAAAGTTTGATGTGTTTCTCCCGTCTTCTTAGAAAGAATGACAGATTTTCATTTTCAGTATCTTCCCGGCAGGAAAATAAAAGAGATATTTGGACTGTACTTGCTGAGGAGTCCCTGGAGAGGCTCTGGACTTGGGTAAATTGGGAAAGTCTAGACACAAGAGGAAACAAACACTCAGCACCCTGCACTTGCTCCCATGGCAAAAACTGGGTCCCATGTACCTGAGCTTCCTCTGCTGCCCTCTTGGTCTCCTGACACTTGAGATGTTTGATCACTTCCCCTTCAGTGTCTCCTGGTACTTTTCCCACAGAATACATGCCAGTGTCCCCAGGTTTCAGATTGTTCGTGGTTGCAGTGCATTGATTTGAGAAGACAGGGTTGTTGCTAAAACTGCCATCACTAGGCTTCTTTGCTACATAATTCAGGCTTTGTTTCTCAGAGCCTGATAGATCTAGAAACTTGCTAGCTGCAGACATGGCAGTGAGAGATAGCCGTCTGAGAAAGCGTTCCCAACCCATGACTGGTCTGTAGCAGCTCTACCTGCATGATCACACCTAGGAAAAAGGGGGAAAGGGGAGCGCAAATTTAAGAGTTCTAAGATGGAAAGCACTATTTTTGACATTGAAAGTGCTCACAGGGTAGGACATTCGTGTCACCAAGAAGAATCCGGAAGGGTGTTACCTCCACAGGCATCTCTGATCAACATGGGAAGGATGAAGGCCCCAAAACCTGACCTTCACATGTGACGTGGAGTTCTGCTGCCATATTTTACACTGCAGGTGATTCATGTGTGCTGGGTTTGTGGAAACAGGAGCAGGATGTTTCTAAGTAGGAACAGCTGAGTGATGGCCCCTAGAGGGGATTTTCCTGACCCATGTTCTATGATTCAATCTCTCCCCTTCATCATTTGCACTGACTGTGGACAAACAAGTCCTCCCTGAAACCATGGGTAGTTTGGTAGAAATGCATGTGGTTGGCCTGAGACGTGAACCACAATGAAGGAAATTCCCGAGGATGCCATTTTCCTTGGAATATTCCACTTTCTCTCTGGGGAGCTGAGTCCTATCCTAAGGACAAGGGCAGTCTATGAGAAATTCAGGCTGTTGGGTTAAAGTGAGGGTAAAATGATGAATATTTCTGAACATCCACATCTCTTAAAAAAACACATTTTAATGATACTTTATCCACATATTATACAATTCAGTGATTAAATAAAAGGGTTGTAAAATCTTTACCACGATCAATTTTAGGATATTTTCTCCCCCCCCATAATCATTAGTATTTATGTAATATTTTCACATTTTTCAAAAATACACACAACAAAGAAGTCACTAATTGAACAACTTCTACATGTGTGATTCGGTGCCATTGACCATTCTTTTTATGTTGTACAACCAATTATTGTATCCTCCTGTGAATTGTTCCACAAACATTAAAATTAATTCACTGCCACCTAAGCAAAAACTCTTCCTCCTTCACGCACAGTAAAGTTTGGTTTCTGTTTAAAAATAATTTTCTTGACAGGGGAAGTTGCCGTCGTCCTAGTCTGAGCTACCGTCTGACGCCGCTGCCACCGTCCCGCGCTATGCCGTCTGAGAAGACCTACAAGCAGAGCCGCTCATTTGAACAGAGTGGAAGATGTCCGGCTTATCCGAGAACAACATCCTACTAAAATCCCGGTGATAATAGAAAGATACAAGGGTGAGAAGCAGCTTCCTGTGCTGGATAAAACCAAGTTCCTCGTCCCCGATCACGTCAACATGAGCGAGCTCATCAAAATCATACAAAGGCGCCTGCAACTGAACGCCAACCAGGCCTTCTTCCTGCTGGTTCGCGGCCACAGCATGGGGAATGTGTCCACGCCCATTTCTGAGGTGTGCAAGAGCGAGAGGGATGAAGACGGCTTCCTGCACATGGTCTACGCCTCCCAGGAGACGTTTGGCATGAAGCCGGCTGCCTAAGACCAACCAAACCATCTCCAGAATGTCACCCCTTACTAAGGGGCGGGGAAGGAAAGGGATGTTAGCGCAGGTCGATCGGTCAGCCCCTCAGCACAGGCCCTCACCTCTGCGGTGTCCCGCCCACTGGAAGTTGTAGCATGTTTCCCTCACGCAGTGCGCACCCTCAGCTTCAGCAGACTATTTTTATTTAACTCAGATGTTAGGTTTACAAATAAAGTGCTTTGCATTTTAAGTTGCCAATAAAATAAACATTGGAGTTAAAAAATTAAAAATAATTTTCTTGATATAATATTCACACTTCTATCATTAAACCACCTCTAAAAATAGTTCCATATGCATCGTCACAATCAGCTCCAATGCGATCCTGCCTCCTTGCCCACTGATCACTCCCCAATTACCCTCTCCCTCCCCTTCCAGATAAACCATTGCCTCAGTGATTGTCTCTATGAATCCACTTCTTCTGTGCTCCAAACAGGAGACAAACAGAAAGAAATAATAATATAAAGATACAACTAAAAATAAAGAACATGAAAAAAAGAGAGGGAGCACCTTCTTCCCTTCTCATTTCCTCCTTCTCACCTGCCTCGGTGGTTGTGGAGTCTCACCTGTCACTTTTCAGTTACTAGTCAGAAATGCCCATGGTTTGTGACAAGATTTAGCTAATCAGTTCTCTAGGTGACCATAATCTGAGTACAGGATCTTATAACATGGCTCTGCACAATCCTCGCCTTCATGAGGAGATCACTGAAGATAAGGGCATTAGAGCAAAGTGTGGTCAAGAAAGCAAATGGCACAAGGCTATCAATTACCTGGGATCTTAAAGTCTTGTCTTCAAACAAGCAGCCATCTCAGTGAGGTGTCAAGTAAGTCCACACTGAAGAAGCACATCAGCCCATGTGATCCAAAGACAGTGACAACAAAATCCAAGTATGATGAAGGGAAAAGTTTCAGCGCTCAAATTGTGAACCTCCAATTTGTAAGAAGCTAAGTGGGCAGTTGGAACTCAAAGTCCATCTGGAGAATATCTAGTCATATTGGGCCTTTGGCAGATCCCCTTGACAAGCTTTATTACCAGACAGAGATGATTGTAAACTTGATCATGGTGGATCAGACCATGGAATAATATACTTGGTCAGTTGACCTACCTCTTCACCCAACCTGAATTTTCTCTAGGGTCAAATATTTTTCACTTGTTCCACAGCAATTTTTCCCCCTCTGGACTTTAAAATACTGAGGGTGATCTTTTCTTTGTTACTCTTTATTTTCATTTTTATATTAATTTATTCTTGCTGTTTTATTTTGTTTTTGTGTTTTATTGTTTCTATTGGGTTTCCAGGTTTGTAAAGCACTGGAATGGATGCATAGAGACAATATCTAATGTAATGGTCTATGGGGCATGTGGGGAGCAGAGGAGTCAGGAGGGTGAGGGGATTTGGAGAGCAAAGAATGAATGCAAGAGAAGAGGGAACATAAGAATTCGTTATGATGTGTGTGTATATACATATATACTTACTACTCCTAAAAAGCGATTTAACTACGTAAGTTTATTATATGTGAATATATCAAGAAACCCTACATTAAATAAACAAAGTTTGACCAATGGTTACCATGGGTGAAGGAGAAATGGTTATTAGGGGGTATTCAGTTTATATTAATGGTGGTGGGATAATTTGGAAAAAGATATCAATAATAGTTGAAAAAGTAATATATGAAGAGTATAATCAAAGGCACTGAATTATACATGTAATCATTGTTGAATTGGGGAATTTTTTTGTGTATACCTTACCAAATTAAAAATATGATAGGACTAACCATGAGTATAAAGAAGAAAAATTTGGATTGATAATGATTGTATGCCTTCCCCCCCCCCCAAGAAACATCTTTATTGATACAGTATGTATTTGCCATTCCCTCTGACATACCCTGAGCTAATTACTATCCACAGGCTGACCGGGGAGGTGCAGGGAAAGGAACATACTGGGCAGACAGACGTGGGACTAAGAACTGCGGGGGGTGAATACGACTCCTTCACGTGGCAAAGATGAGGAAGGCCACCATTAGGCAGAAAAGCTCCACGGCCTTTGAGAAGGCAAAGCCCAGGATGACATAGAAGAGCTGCTGCTTCAGAGAAGGGTTCCTGGCACACCAAGGATGAGGCTCCCAAACCCAGTCCCAATGCCGCCACGCCAACTGTGGCAGCCCCAGCCCCAAAGAACTTGGCTGCTGTGCCAATGTCCTTGCTGGCTTAGAAGCTGAGACTAGGGATGAGTGAGGTCAGGTAACGTGGGCTGTCGAGCTGATGAAGTGCTCATCTGTCAGTGTCTCCGGCTATTTCTGCACCAACACAGACAAAGGTCAAGTCAACAACTGGGAGATGCTCCTGACCAGGAAAGGGGTGGAGACGAATTTGGTGCAGGCATACATTTTTTTTTAATTTTAACAATTTATTGGGGCTGATACAATTCTTTTCACAGTTCATACATACACATACATCAATTGTATAAAGCACATCTGTACAGTCTTTGCCCTAATCATTTTTTTCTCTTTTCTTCTTTTACATTTTATTAGGGATACATTTTTAAGGGATGAGGGTCAGTGTCAGGGGAGCTGCTTTTAGTGCAGAGAAGACAGACAGCTGTATGCCTCTTCTTGATATGATTGAATTATTGAATTGTAGCATATGTGCATGAAGTTCCAATAATTTTTTTTTAAAGAAAGAGATTGTCTGTTACTTACACAGACCTTCAGGTAGGGCTTTGGTTAACAGGCTCATGGCTGTTTTTCTCTTTGTGAATAAAATTCTATTAACACACAGCTATGTCCTTCACTACTGCCTGCTGTTGCTTTTACACTCAATTAGTAGGGTTCAGTAATTGTCTCCAAGACTCTATAACTAATGAATAATAAATTATGGTTTTCAGGCCTTTTTCAAAATGGAAATTTGCTAACCCCTGATCTAGGGGTAGAGTTAGGAAGAAAAACAGCAAGGCTTTCTGAAATATATAATTTTAAACTATGATGATTATTTGACAGAATATTTTTAAAATTTCATCTGGATGGATAGGTTAGAACTACCAACTCCAGTTGCACAGTGGTGATTCGCTCAGCTGTTAAAATGAAGTCAATCATTCAGATCCACCAAGTGAAATACAGGCTTGAAAATCTTATAGAAGTTCTAGTCTATCCTATAGGATTACTATGAGTTGGAAACTATCCGTGTTAGCAGAATTTGTTTGGGCGAAAAGTAACTTTTAAAATTTTACTTGAAAAAAATGACAAACCAATTTCAAACCATCAACTTTACAGTCATTAGTTCAATCCTTAACAGCACCACCCAGAGAGTCCACTGAGTCTGCCTGAAAGGTATTCCAACTATGGCAGTTACATGATCTCCTGTCAACTTGCAAAGGAATGAAGTCTAGCCTGTCAATCAGGTCACAGCTTAATGACCTCATTTGGAGGTATAAAGGAGATAAATAGCTCACTGGAGGACAGATACTCTCTCTCCCTGCAAGGCATTCCTGTTGACAAGCCACATGGAGCTATGCAAGTATCAGCCAGAGCCTTGGAGCTGGAGGAGCCATAGGGACAGACCCATGCCAGCACTAAGATGCTTTCAATGGCACTGGATCCACAAGACCTTCCACCTCCTAGCCTGTGGTGTGCCTTCACTCAGCACTGTTGCATGTGTTGCATGAATCTGAAGTGGAATTTAGAGACTGGTATCAGACATATGGGCTAATATTGGACTTAAGGTTTGATCTGAACTTGGCTGGTATGTTTTCTCTTTATATATGGCTTTTTCTATACACATAGGAATATCTATGAATTTCTTTATATAGTCCACCCGGACTAACACACTGACCTTCTCAAAACATATGCTGATCGCCCCTGGCAGAGTAATATTCACTCCCTATGGAACAAGCTCATTTGTGTTTTTCTCTCCAAGAGAATGTTTTCTCTTCTTAGAACTTTGAATTCACAGATACCAAGAGTAGGCACTGAATCAAAAAATATAGATTCCAAGTGGGAAACTGTGAGATGAAGAACCCTGAATTGAAATAAGAAAACAGACTTGAAACTCCCTCTCCAAACACTCCAGAGTCAGAATTCTTCTTTCAGGCCCTTACAGTGCCCTGCAACACAGCTCCCTCCCTGCATGCGTGGTTCGTATCTGTACTCACACTGACTTTCCTCAGTGTATCTTCCCCACCGTAATACATGGATGTGTGATTGACTTTTAGACTCTCCATTCACTGATACAGTGTGTTCATGGTAATGTTTCTGGAGATGGTACACCAGCTTTCATAGAATCTGTATAATACGCGATAACAACAGTACTAATATGTGAGACCCACTGTAGGCTTGGAGCATGGCTGATACAGGTCACGGCAGTGCTACTCAAAGTGAATCCAGAGATTTCACAAGAGAATCACAAAGACATTTTATGCTCCCTCAAGTCTCGTCAGACTCAACCAGTTGCACATTAGTGTTGACACTTGTAAACACAGTATATGTTGGTCATGAAAACCATCACACATTTCCAGTCTCCTGTTCATAGCCACTCACACACACTAGCTCTCAATAAAATGACTTGTTACAATACCTGAGTGAGATGACTCTTATGTTCATACAAACTACTGAATGGGGATACCTGGGAACTATGGTACTGTGGATCTTCTACCAGAACTGTATGGTTGGGAATGGTGTGGATTTTATTAGCAGAAAGGAGGGAGGGAGTCTATTTGCATAACTTCCTATTACACAGCAGCAAATATGGTTGGATAATTTCAAAATGCTCACTATCCCACCATACACATAAATGAATATACCAGCAGAATTGATGGGAATAGTGCTTGGAAATGATTTATTATTATGTGATTGTGATACACAGAATACAGGTCTCTTCATATTGTTTCATACACAAGTGATTTATATATAGATGATTTAAGGCAGAATGTATGCTCACTTGCTTAGCTTTTTTCAATTTATTTCATTTATGTGACAATAGACCCATAAGTTTATATCTAGCCAACATGAATTGATTTTAATGTTCAATATCTTAGAGCAGGAACATGTGTATACCTCAATTTATCTGTTTTTATACATTTGTTTCTTGTTTCTGGTTTTTTCTTCTCTTTCTCCATTTTTTAAAACATTTTATTAGGGGCTCATACAACTCTTATCACAATCCATACATATACATACATCAATTGTATAAAGCACATCCGTACATTCTTTTCCCTAATCATTTTCAAAGCATTTGCTCTCCACTTAGGCCCTTTGCATCAGGTCTTTTTTATTCCCCCTCCCTCCCCACGCTCCCCGTTTCTGGTTTTTTAATGTAAGTTACTATTTGGGTTGAAATAAAAAAGTGAGGGGGGGGGGAAGCATTCACATTCTTATTACCAGAAATCACAGAAACAAGCATGACCATACTGTAAAATTTTCAACAAAGTTGTAATATTAAAAACAAGAACAATAAATATATTTTTAGTGAGAGAGTTCCCATTAGGAGAGAAAAACACCAAAGTCTTAACTTTGCTGGAATATAATTCTTAGATAATATTTAAACTGCATAAAGGTTTTTCTAAAATATTTAATAATTTAAAACTTCTTGTGTTAAAGTGAATAGGATCTCCCAGAAGCACAGACTGATGAAAATACTTGTTTTATTGCAGAACATGTCTTAAGATGTAGATAATAAACAAAAATTGATTTCCTTCTAATCCCTTGATGGTGACTAGGGTAGCTGGAGAGTAATCACTGACAAAATGCAACCAAACTTACCTCTCCCGACCCTTAGCAGAACAAAAATCACTGAAAGGCTAGGTATGCATTAATAAAAATCTACATTTAACTGGCACAGGCCAGAATACATCTGAAATTATGTCCAGAAGCAACTCTCTTTGGTTTGTTTATGTATGAAGTGTTCAGTCTGAAGAAAAACATGAAAATATGTAGCTGAAAATCTTCTTCAGCAAGGGAAAAAGGAAAGGGCAGGCCCAGGTCCTCGACCAGTAGTAGTACCTTTGCAGGAGGAAAGAAACAATGAGAAAGCTGTATCTCAGATCCAGCTTCTAAAAGGAAAGAAATGGGCTTTCTTGAGACAATGATAGTTACCTGGGCTCGAGATGGGTGATCTGTGGGGCCTCACACCCTGGGTACCATCAATCCTCCAAGGCCAAGCCAAGCAGCTCTAACACTGAGGCACCTTGAGCAGGGAGCTACGAAGGTCTAGTGGGATAAACTATTCCACCCACTCTCTGTTGAGTTGGGCAGTCATTTCCCCAGTGACCTTTCTATTCATAGTATGGACATGGCCTTCTTGGAGGTCACAGATGTGGAGCAAGGTCCTCATGGCACACTCTTGTGCGGCCCAATAACTAGTTTAGTCACACCCACTCTGCCCTGGAGGGCACTTGCTAACATTTGACATTTAACCTTATCTCTTTGTAGCTTATATAACTTTTCCTGATCCTCCCCATTGTTGAAAACTTTGAATGCTGCACTGAGATGGTCTTACTCTGAAGTCTGGGGTCCACATTCTAACCTTTTTAAAGTTTTATTTTAACGTCTGGAGCTGATTGTGAGATGAAATTTGAGTGAAGTACAATGATCCCTTCTGGTGTAGTAGGGTCAACTTTGGTATACTTAAAACTTCTGGAAGATGTGACAGAAATTTGGTAGAATTTTCATTTAGTTCCCAAATGATTTCCCTAATTTTGTCATTAACTGTCTGCCTTAGTTGAGGCTTTCAGCAAGCCCTCAATGAGATAAAAATCATATCATTTTGAAGAATAAGGTGCTCATGACCATCTGATAATTCCAAGCAGGGTTGTGCTTGGGACTGCCTTGAAGTCTACGGGCTTATCCCAATTCTGGGCATGCCCTTCATCACCTCTCTTTGTGCAGCTATCTAAATCTCTCCCCATCTTCAGAGGTCAAGGCAGTTGTTAAAATCATATAGATGTCATGCCAAGTAAGATCATATGACTGAGATATTTAAATTCTTTTAAAAATTATTTATCTTTTATTTCATAATCATAAACTTAACTCTGTTTTACAGCTGGACTCAGGGGCAATAAGGGAAGTAGGAAACCCAAAGAAGTGGCGTGAGAGCACAAGATTAAACCACACTGCAAGCACATTGGGAATAGAAGGGTGATTTCCCAAGCTATACAAGGAATGGTCTGGTGCTTAAAACATGAAAATCCAGATCAAATTTAATTAGAATTGTCCATAGTCAACAATGGTGACCTTCTTGCTGGTCTTGCCATTTCTGGAACTAAAACACTCCATGGCTTCCTCCTTTCATCTGACCGAAGACCACGTGCTTGCCATCCAACCATTCAGTCTTAGTGGTGCAGATAGAAATCTGGGAACCATTCAAATTGGGCCCAGCATTTGCCATAGACAGGATGCCAGGACCTGTGTGCTTCAGGATGAAGTTCTCATCTTCAAATTTCTCTCCATAGATGGACTTGCCACTAGTGTTATTATGGCGTGTGAAGTCACCACCCTGGCACATAATCCCTGGAATGATTCTATGAAAGCAGGACCCTACATAACCAAAACCTTTCTCCCCAGTGCTCACAGTATGGAAGTTTTCTGCTGTCTTTGGGACTTTGTCTGCACACAGCTCAAAAGAGATGAAGCAAAAGAGCTTGCTGTCGACAGCTATCAAAAAAAACTCAGAGTTGACCATGGCTGGACACAACAGGGCCAGAAAGACTACAAATTCAGGCAGTGGCGTCTGCAAAGCCGATATTTAAATTCTTTAATGTAAGTGTCTGGGTCCAACGTATAACTCCAAGATGTTTTCCTAAGACTGATAAATAATTTAACAAGAAAGGGATCTGAACTTTTACAAGCCTCTCTGGTCCTGGGACATCACAGAGGGGAATAAGGGGGACAGGATTGAGGATGGATCCTGTGGATTTGAAGCTGCTGTCTTTGTGCTGGAGAGAACTGAACATCAAAGAGTGAGAGGCAGAGATGGTGCGGGCAGTAGGGGACAGGTGTCAGATGTTTTAGAACATGGCAAGGGTGGGAGGAGTAGACAATCATGGTATGGGCAAGGGAGGAATTTGGGTAAAATTTTGTATGAGGTAACGGGAGGGGATATTGGATTACACTTTGTAGGCTCAGAGGTGGTGAGACAAGGCAGGAGTGGTAGGAGGTGGTGAGGAGGAAGACTGAAGAAGAATGAGACACTATAGCAAAATAGAGGGTTATAGTCTGACAGCAGGGAGATTGCAACAGTATCCAGGGGGGTTGGAGAGACCTGGAGGGGGTGTAAGGGGGAGGGGAGAAAGAAAGCCCAGCAGCAGTTTAGTCAGAGACAATAGGCACTGAAATTGGCTGCACAGCGTGATCCGAAGGATCAAAGACTGATTCTTAGTCTGAGAGAGGAACATTTTCCTGAACCAGAACTTGGATAGGGGAACAATTCTGACATAAATGAGGTTGAGCACAAAGGAGACAAAAAACTTGGATATATGGAATATCAGATTATATTTTATAGATTAAAAAGAAATTATTGAGATCTTGAATAATGTTTAAATCAAGTACACCACCTGGTAACCATCTTGAGTTGTTCAATTTGTCCGTGTTACATAAGAAAATCCATTTTCCCCTTTGAATAACTGATTTAAGACCCAGGGAATAGAAGTTTGCCAGTAAACTAACCAGAGGTGTTTTATGCCATTGCTTAGTGTGGTAGTTATATAATCATTTGTCAATTTGATTAAGACTGAAGGGGTGGAGTCCAGCGTTTCAATCAAAATATAACCAATGGCCCCTGTGGCAGGTGTGGGTATGCCCTTCTCCTGTCAATTCTGGGAATTTTGTAATTTCCTCCTTGGAGGCAAGAGACAGACTCTCTCTTTCTCTTTTGGCTCACTCCTTTAAAGACCCTCTGCTGACCAGACACATGGCACTGCACTGATAAACCGCATGCCCTGGGAACTAGAGAAGTCATGTGCAGACCCTGCCAATGCTGAGATGCTTACACCACCACTGGATCCAATGACATTCTACCCACTAGCCTGTGATCATCCTGCATTCAGCATCATTGCATGTGTTTCTTAAGTCTGAAGAGGACTTTATATAGATTGGTACCGGATACTTGGGCTAATATCAGACTTATGAATTGAACTGGGCTGGGTTGGGATGCTTTCTTAATGTATAATTACTCTTTATACAAAACCCTTATACACATGCGTTTCTATGGATTTCTCTAGCCTACTTGGACCAACACACTTAAAATTCTTACAACCCATTTTAAAAGGCTGAGCAAAAATTTGAGCTCTTTTAAATGAGGTAGCAAAACAGGAGAGCATCCTTACACTGAATAATTACCACCTAAGCCCCTGGGGCTGGGAAGGCCACCTGACTGAGCAAAGATTCCTGGTATATGGACATTTTCAGAAAGGCCAAGAGAAAATGAGCAGACCACCTTGGGGAAGGGAGCCTTGGATTCAACACTCACTGATGCGTTGTCAGAGGGTCTTTAGCTGAAGATGAGATCCCTTTGTTAGGCTCGCTTGAAGTGGGTCCGGAAAGGTTGCTAGAAGGGGGTCTGGAAAGGCTGCTAGAAGGAGGTCTGGAAAGGCTGCTGAGGACTTTACTGGCTAGGGAAAGGAAAGTGCCACTTCAGTCCTAGCCTAGACAGCCTCCCCATGCAGGCCACCATATAGTAGGTTTTACAGAGACAAGAGACAGAGTGAGATGTTTAATTTATAGATTTATTGAGAGAGGTGCAGTTTGTAGGGTACAGGAAGTCAAAAGAAATTAGGTGAAAGGGGTTTAAGATAGTAAGGTAAGAAAGGTTAGAGCTGGCTCTTCGTCTAAAGCCAGAGGATTAGCCAAATTAAAAGGTGTAAAGTCCATGAGACCTGCTATTACATAAAGGAGAACATTAGGCTTAATACAGACCCATGAACAAACTACAGCAGAATTGGTGAGGAAGGGGCTAAACAACTCTAATGTCTGATGCAGAACTGGCAGAAGAAATCCAAGCTGGAGGGAGAGTCCGCCTTCAAGGTAGAGAGAAGAGGTGAGAGCAAAAGAGTCCAGAGCAGCAGGAGGGTAGAAGGAGCCGAGTCCAAGCGAGGCAAAGGATCAATTTGGGTATGTAAGTCTTTGGGATGTCTGTACACTTTTTGATATGAGGGTTCCCCCACATCTTTCTGGTTGGTGTGGATAACTCCAATGGGCTGGCTGCCAGCTTCCACAGACTGACACTTCTTAACTGGGCAGCAAGATGGGTGGAGTAAGCTTTGTAAACAGAAGAAACCTATGCTGTCCTTAGTAAAGGCTTCCAAGGGACCCTAGAAGGGGTCTGGCCCTTTGTCCGGAGCCATGAGGCCCGGTCATTACTTGGAACTTATTAGGACCTGCCCGGAGCCATGAGGCCCGGTCATTACTTGGAATTCATTAGCCTGAGCCAGCCTACAGCACTGCAGCTGTGTTTGACATACTTATCTTGCCAGACATAGATAAGGAAGTCTCTATCTGTCTGCATGATTCTGTTCTGCGGTCACTATTCCCGGTATGAACTCTGCTCCAACCTTGGGTAAACATATGTGTAATGATTATATATATACATCTGCATCCTGATTCCCCCACCATTGTTCTCAGGGAAACATCTGCGTTTTGTTTCCCCCACTAGTGTTCTCAGGGAAACACTTGCGGCTTGTTTCCGTTTCCCTGGCCTATATAAGCTATAACTTTCCACTCAATAAACAGGACTTGATCAGGATATTGTCTTGTCCTCATTCTCCATGCCTCTTGTACCCCCCCAATTCCCACTCTCTCCTCCAGGACCCACGGTGAATGTCCCGCGGGACGGGGCAACTGGCGCCCAACGTGTGAGCTGGATATGAGGCATAAAGTGAGGAATGAAGGCGCAGGAATAAGCTGGCGAGTTAAAGTGGAAGAAAATTCCTTCGGCCGCCATGGGAACCTGCTGCGGCGAGACTGAAGGTGAGAGCGCCTAAAGATGGGTCAAGAATTAAGCAGGCATCAGATTTATGTGAAACAATTGAAAGAGGCCTTAAAGGCATGGGGAGTAAAGGTCAAAAGTTGTGATTAAAAACAAAGGATCCCATGTCAGACACCACTGAATAGCACGGCCGTGAATATTTAGAGAAAATTAAGAGTAAGTGGTGAAAAGTTGGAAGTAATAAATAATGGGACAGATTTCTAGTAAATAATGTATGTATGTAAATATGTTTCAAAATGTGTTATAAGCTAAAGGAACAAATATAAGTTACCAATGATTAGAGAAGTTTTCAGAATTTGTGGGTAAGATATGTCTTTGGTTTACTGAGGATGGGACTGTAAATATTAGGGATAGCCTGGATCCTAAGCATGAAGGACTCTGGGGTGAGAATAATTTGGTTGCATGCTCAAACAAAATTGAAAGAAAAGTTGCTGCTGAGCCTCCAGCTCCTCCCCCTCCACCACTGAAGCCCCAGAAGCCGCTGGAAAGTGAACCTGAGGGCTTTGAAAGCAAGCAGAAGCAGTTAGAGGGCGGTCAATACATTATCATGATAAGGATCTAGGACTTAGAAACCTGGTGCCTGGAGACTCAGACGTCCTGCTGGGATGAACCAATTGGCAAAGGGGGTAGCCTGGGAGCAAGTGTATGAGTCATTAGCAACAAAAGGGGAGTAGATTTAGGAATTCCAGGATGTTATCTATGCTCAAGGACTGGCGAATGTTCCCCCCATTTCATTCAAAACTGTAAAAGATTTAAAATCTGCTTGTTCTCAATATGGTTCTGTGGCTCATTTTACTATGGAGTTAGTAGAAGCCGCGATAGGAGAAAATGTGTTTTGGGCAGAAGACTGGTAATAGCTGGCTCAAACGTGTTTGTCAGGAAAAGACTACTTGTTGTTGAATTCAGAGTTTCTTGAGAGTTTTCAAAATACAGCAGATATAAGCTGTTTGTGTGAACAAAGTTTGTGTGAACAATGTGTGTGTGGTGCGTGCGCACGTGTGTGTTTGTGTGTGTGTGTGTATTACACACTCTTTCATTTTGTATGTACAAATGTTTTTCTGAATGTTTATTTTAAGAATAAAATCACTTGCTTGTGTTTATTACTGCTTAAAGTTGAGTCTTTTTTGAGTATTTAAAAATAATTATACCAATGAAACTACTCTCTCAAGGAAAATATTGCCATCATTTATAGACTATGTAACTTTCAAGTATGTGCTAATTTTTTGTCCCTTTGTCTAATTAAAATCAGGAATTGTATTAAAAAATTAAACAATTGTTTTTAAAAAAAAATGCAAATACTGCCTGCTAGGTAGTGCTGAGACCTTTAAGAAACAAGAGCAACTTGTCTGATTATATCAGACTATGCTAAAATGTTAAAACTTTCTTTACTCAAGGCTTGCTATAGCAGTTGCTTTGCAAGGAAAAACAGTAAAAGAGGGTTAATGATACTGTGAAATTTATGGAAGCCCTGCAGCCTGGGCTCCCTTCCCCCTCTGCTATTCCAGCCAATGCATATAAAATCATTTTAGATTTAAAAGATTGTTTTTATACCATTCCCTTGGATCCAAAAGATTATAAAAGATTTGCTTTTAGTGTTCCTAGTGTTAATTTTAAAGAACCTATGGAGCATTATCAGTGGAAAGTCTTACATCAGGGAATGTCTAATAGTGTCACCTTATGTCAAAAGTTTGTAACTGCAGCTATAAAGTCAGTGAGAACTTCTGAAACGTCGGTATATAACATTCACTATATGCATGATATTTTGATGGCTCATAGGGACCAAAAAGGGTTCTCTTTATTTTTTACTTATTACGAGAAGCATTACAAAGGCATGGGTTAGTTATAGCAGAAGAAAAAGTACAGGTTATTGAACCTTACAAGTATTTAGGACATATTTTACAGAAAGGTTTTGTTTAACCCCAGAAGATAGAAATAAGAAAATATCACTTACAAACTTTAAATGATTTCCAAAAATTATTAGGAGCTATTAATTGGCTTAGACCATATTTAAAAATAAGTACTAGAGAGCTTAAGCCTTTGTTTGATATTTTAAAAGGAGATCCTGATCCAAATTCAACTCGGGAAATTTCCCCTTTAGCAGACAAGCCTTAAAAATTAGTAAATTTATGTATTCAAGAACAAATTATGTTTATTAATTATGGTAAACCTTGGTACTTTTACATCTGGTGTGTTATGGCAGAAAAGACCATTATTGTGGGTATACTTAGCTTCTTCAAGAAAAAAAGAGTTCTGAAACCTTTTTTTTTTTAAAGCATCAGAAGAATACATAATTTTTATTCAAAGGGGATTTAGAATCTTTGTGGAAAAAGTTCTTGTGATAGTTAGGTTTTATCCAAACCTGATTGGGCCACAATCCTTGGTAATTTTTTTAAAACAATTTATTAGGGGCTCATACAACTCTTATTACAGTCCATACATATACATACATCAATTGTATAAAGCACATCTGTACATTCTTTGCCCTAATCATCTGAAACCTTATTTTGAAGAAATAACTGAATTAGTGATGAAAGGTAGGTCCAAGTCTGTTAAATATTTTGGGAAAGACCCTAATTCTATAGTCATACCTTATGACAGGCTCCAAACTTCTTGTTTATGGGAAAGTTATGATTCATGGGAATTAGCATTTGCTGAGTTTTGTGGATTGGTGAACAATATTTATCCTCCAGATAAATTGTTACTATTTGCTAAAAAACATTTATTTATTTCCCCAGCATTTGTAAAAATAAACCCATACTTCATGCCCTTACAATATTTACTGATGGTTCCTCTAATGGAACTGCAGCTACACACTATGGTAAAAAAATTCCCTGCTCAATCTGCACAGTTAGTTGAGCTACATGCAATCATAGCAGTTTCTCAATGACATCTTTGGCAGATGGATGTTACTCACATTCCTTCATTTGGTAAATTGAGCTATTTGCATGTTACTTACTCTGGATTTATTGTGGCCATTTCTATGACTGGTGAAAAAACGTCTTTAGTTATTCAACACGTTACGTTGTTTTACTGTAATTGGTATACACAAATGCTTAAAGAGAAATAATGAATCTGCTTATATTAGTGAATCATTTACTTAATTTTGTGTCACTTTTCGAATTAAACACATAACTGGAATCTCTTATAATCCTCAAGGCCAAGGTATTGTGGAATGTGCCAATGAAACTATTAAGCGACATTTAGACAAAATGAAAAAGGGGAGATATACCCTTTTACTCCCGGCAATTTAATTAATCATACTTTATTTTAACAGTTTGGAATTTAGATGTACACGGTCAGTCTGCTGCTGACTGCCTTTGGAAAAAGATTGCCAAACATAAAGACAAAGCATATGTAATATGGAAAGATCTACTTAATGGAAAATGGCAAAAGCCAGCTCCCTCCTGATTTGGGGGCGAGGGCATGTTTGTCTTTTCTCCCACAGGAGGCTGATGGAGCAAGGTGACTGCCTGAACCTTTGGTGCAGTTTGCAAACTAAGCAGATGGTAATTCGCCTCTAAGTGCTTCTGGGGACATTGCACAGTGAGCAGTACTAGGCTTAAGTTCCTGATCCACCACTCTTACATCCTGCTATCGGGGAGTCTGGAAATCACAGTGTGGGTTAATGACTCACATCTTCCCTGTACAAGGTGAAGGAAATGTATTCTCATCCACTCCGCAGTCTTTTTCTTTTTGTGGACTAGAGATGTGAAAGAATAATAAAACCATATTGTGGAGATCAGGTCCCATGGACAAGCCTATCCAGTATAACATCACAAAAGAGATATATCATCGATTGGTCCAGCAACCAGGCAAATACTAAAAAATATTGCCGAATGGAAAATAGAGACTACTTTGGAGATGTGAAGCTTATGGGCCTTTCCTACAAACCGCAAGGAAACGTTACTGCCTGTGTAACATCGTCTTATGTACTTTTGGCAGGGAATATTACTATAGATCATGATGATTGTAAGTTTAACATGTCTTGTAATAATTGTAATTTGTCCAATTGTATTACCTGAACCCCTGAGGGTGTTGTCATTGCTATTTTGTATCAATCTTTTATTATTTAAAAAAGATGGTTACAGGTATTTGAAGAGATTGAGAAAACTAAGAGTTTTGTAAGTTTGCTTATAGCAAGTATTTTAGCTATATTGTTTAGTTGCTACTGATATTATTAAAGCAACTGTACTTTATCCAAAAATGCGACTAATGTGTTGGGTACTCAAAAAGACGGAACGTTAGAACAAAAAGTTAATGCTCTTTATAACATGGTCACAGCAAGAGTGTGTATTGTTGATCTTATGCATACTTCCTATGATACTGTGCAAAGTTATGGTTAAATTATTGGCCTTAGGAACAAAACTTCATGAAGTGCACCTGTGCACTTCGCCCCCTCCCCGAACAGGGGTGTAAGGCAGAGGCTGGTGAGTCAATGACGGGTAAAATCGAGTCTGAGTCTCTCAACCTAAGACAGGTCATAGTTGCCTGGAGGACTATGACTGATGACGGGTAAGGGAGATTTCAGGACTCGAAGACCTAAGCCAGACACAGTCATCTGCTGATGTTTTGAGTGAAAACGTCTTCAGTAAATTAAAAAGGAGGAAGAAAGATGTTAAAGGCCATTAAGACAACCTTAAAACAGCTGAAAATTCTCATGACTTGTGTCAGTGTTTGCTGATTTCTTCTGTGACTCTATCAAGAGCAAGAAAGTATGCAAGGTCTGGAAAAACAGGTGTTTTAATTTTCTCAAGGATGTCTAACTTGGCAAAAGATAGAGTTGCTATGTGTATCAACTGTGCTCGCTTAACAATGAGATAATTAACACTGGGTTGTTTCTGCATGAATATAAGGAATATAATGTTGTTATCATTATTTTAAATTTTTTGAAATTTATTGCCTTGTTATCTGTAATGTCCTCGAACCATGCTAGCATGAGGTACTGCACAAGTTCTTCTGAACAGCCATGAGTTGAACCAAGTTCGTGGAGTAATCCCCCTCCGCAAAGCCTGAAGGACTGGCAGTCATTGACGGGTAAAATCGGCACAAGACATACCAACCTAACACAGACATTGGTTTGCTCTTATTTTATGAAGGCATTCCATTGATCAATGACGGTTAAGGATGATTCTTGATGCCTGACAACCTAAGACTCAGTTCCTGAAGGGATTTCTCTTGGCTTTGAAAAATATATAAAAGGGAGACCTGTCCGGAGCCATGAGGCCCAGCCATTACTTGGAATTTATTAGCCTGAGCCAGCCTACAGCACTACAGCTGTGTTTGACATACTTATCTTGCCAGACATAGATAAGGAAGTCTCTATCTGTCTGCATGATTCTGTTCTGCGGTCACTATTCCCGGTATGAACTCTGCTCCAACCTTGGGTAAACATATGTGTAATGATTATATATATACATCTGCATCCTGATTCCCCCACCATTGTTCTCAGGGAAACATCTGCGTTTTGTTTCCCCCACTAGTGTTCTCAGGGAAACACCTGCGGCTTGTTTCCCTTTCCCTGGCCTATATAAGCTATAACTTTCCACTCAATAAACAGGACTTGATCAGGATATTGTCTTGTCCTCATTCTCCGTGCCTCTTGTACCCCCCCCAATTCCCACTCTCTCCTCCAGGACCCACGGTGAATGTCCCGCAGGACAGGACAGCCCTTCTTTACAGACCTGTAGGCATTCCCAAAAAAGACTGGGCCTTCCTCTGGCTGAGTTCAAGGTCAACGAACCCTATCTTTCTGGAGCTGGGCCTGTCTCTTCTTCACTTGCCAGCTGCCAGGTTGACGAATAGCCTCCAAACTGGGCCATTTCCTTGAGGCCCCCAGTCCTAGAAGGACTTAGCCCAGCAACCTGGGAATGCCTATCATGTCTCAGTGCGCGGTGGATGCCCGGGAATGTCACTTCAACACCCTCAAGGCTGAGTGAGCTTCCCTGTGGCCACACACTAGCTGGCACGAAGAGCCAGGGAGTTTCTAGACCTGGACCTTGGGTTCTCCGCTGCCCCGCTCCCGGGAGAAGGTACCGCACAGGTGACAAGACTTAGCAAACCTCCGGGGGAAGCCCTAACGTTTTGTGCATCAGCTGCAGCCACTTGCTTCCTAAGATGCGTTCTCTTCTTCGTAGTGAGAGAAACAACACACCCCGGCGGTTACCCACTAAGAGCCTCAACCAATCCAAGAGCTGGGAGATGGGATCAGGCTCCTGGGACTCCCGCTCACCTCTCACCAGGTGAGGGGCGCCGCCTGGGGAAGGGGAGAAGGAAAGGGCGCTTGCACCCCAGCAGGGCTGCTGCGTGCACCAGGGTACCCCACTCTGGCCGCCGCCCACACGCACGTCCCTGGAGACGAGCGCCTCTCACCTGCGAGCGCTGGCTACACGGTGCTCAGGTTGTGGGCGCTGCTCTGGCTCCACGTACAGCGCACAGTAAGTAGGAGCCGCCAAGTGAGCCGCAGTTCCACTAGGACACCGCGACTTCAGGCCCGTCTCAGAGCGACCCGGGTGGGAGGAGCCCGCGGGGTCAGGGTCTCCACCTTCACTTCCCCTTGGAGGCGGCTCTGGACCCGTCCATTGCCAAGGCTGCCCAAACCCAGGTGCCTGTCGAAGCGGGGAGGGGCGGTGCTGTTTGCACTGGGGCGGGGCCTGGGGCGGGGCCTGGGCGGCGCGGGGAGGAGCCAGGGAGAGGCGGTTGGCCAACAATGGCCGGTGGCTGCAGCTGCAAAGGCTCAGGTGGAGACACATGTGGGCAGAAAAAGTACTTTCCCCCAGCACCGCCAGTGTGCATGGGGGACATAAAACGATACACAATGTACGTGTGTCAGCCTGTGATCAGATTCCCCGGATGGGGCATCCTCCTAACTAACGAACCACCCAGCCATCCAACCTGCCACCATGTTAATGGGGCTGAAGCAAGAACCGAAACTAATGACCTTTGAGGTGAAGGACCATTCTGCATCCCAAAGTACTGACATGTATGACTGCCTTTAGGAAATGAGAAATACCTGGCATCATATGGTCTTGGTAAATTATATGTCAGTGTAACAAAATTTAAAAATAAAACAAGCAGGAGCACTAAAAAGTGATGGGAGAAAGGGAGAGGGCATGGTTGTTAAACTTCATTATTCTTAGAGTTGGAGTTTATATTTTTATCTTGTTTTATTTTGCTTGAATGCTATTGGGGCAGTTAAACTTGACAGTTCAGTTCAATTATGTTTATCATGATTTCTGCACGCTGCTAATTTATCACTCACCAGAGGTTCTATCAATCCAATGGTTTCAAGTTATGGGCAGAATGTATGTAGAGACTCTTCCAAATTGAGAGGTCTGGAATTTAAATTTACTTCCTCGAATTAACTCATGGTTTCCGGGTCTCTGAGAACAAGCGCTTATGGGACAGATCAAAGTGAAGCATTTCCCTATTAGTTTGCATCCATAAGGATTATGCTTCTTTTATACCTGTTATACTAGAGAATGCCTCTATGAAATTTCCAGTCAGATTCCAATGTTGCTGGCTGAAAATGGAGATATGAGAATTGTAATACTTTGTCACATTTCCGAATTTGTGCAGATTGTTCTGCACACTGTACAGAAAACTCTGTCTCCTAACTTTATCAGGAATCGAAAAAAGTCACTTAGCAAATATTTACTGAATTAAAGTAATTTATGTTCCCAGTTCTGATGGAGCCACCTTATCCTTAATTCTTGGGAAACAGAGGCTAGATTTTGCAACTAAGGGAACTGCTCTTAAAAGACCTGCCTTGTTCGACTGGGTAGGCTAGAGAAAAAATCCAGGGATACTCATAATGTGTAAGACGGAGTTTTATATCAAAGAGTAATTGGATATCTAGAAAACATCCTAGCCCAGTCCAGATCAAGTCCGTAAGTCTGATATTAGCCCATAAGTCCAATACTAGTTCATATGAGTTAGTTATTGGTCCAACCTGACCGATAAACACATGTGGGGTTAATTGAAGGGCAGAGGGATAAATGGTTCAGTGATCCTCACCTTTCTAGTACTCGGGTCTCTTGCTTTGTGATAATCACACCAGGGTGCAGCTGCCTTAGCAGTTCCCTGCTTCAGCTTGCAAGGCTGACTTCCAGCAAGTCATCCCCAATGAGAAGCCACATGGACCCACCCCGATGCAGCCCTGGATGCTGCAGCAGCCGTGTGGAGACCCCTGCCAGCTCTGAGATGCATACACATTCACTGACTCGGCTTTCCTCCTGCAGTTGGCATCATTGCATCTGTTTTGTGAGATGGAGGAGGCCTTTGTGGATTGGTCTTGGACATATGGGTCCATGGGTTAATGTTGGACTTGTGGACTTGGGCAGCACTGGGTTGGGCTGTTTTCTTTATGCACACTTAATCTTTGTATAAAACTCTCTCTTATACATGAGTTTCTGTGGGTTTCTTTCTCTAAAGTACCCAGACACACCATAGATTCCTCTTCAGACTCACGCAGCACATGCAATGATGCTGAATGCAGAAAGATCACAGATCAGTGACTGAAAATTATTGTGTATCCAGTGGTGGTAGAATTTCTTAGTGCTGGCGCAGGTCTCCACATGGCTCTTTGAGCTCTCCGAACAGTGGGAAGGTGAAGCAGAGAGGAAGGGTGGCCCACCTCCAGGGAGAAAGAGTGGAAGTTCCCAGATTTCTCATGGGAAGAGAAGGTCAAGCATACCAGGAGGCATCATGGATCTGTGACCTGATTGACAGGCTAAACTCCACACCTAGACTTAGTTATCAAGTGAATATGAAATTATGCAACTACTACACCTGCTTTCATTTGAGGTTTTCTGTCCCCATGGATAAATCATGAATTGTCAAAAAACAAACAAACAAAAAAACCAACTCACTGCCATCGAGTCAATGTGGACTCAGAATGATGCTATAGGACAGGGTAGAACTGCCCTTGTGAGTGTCCAAGACTAAATCTTTGCTGAAGTAAAAAGTTCCATCTTTCTCTGTGGCGTGAATGGTGGATTCAAAGTGCTAGTCTTACAGTTAGCAGCCCAACTCATAACCACTACACAAACAGGGCTTTGTGTGGATCATTGTACCTCTACCCACAATAGCACACAAGTAGAGTCCAAAAGGATCCCTCAGTTATGCAAGTTACTGTCCATCGAATTGCTAACCTAAAGTTAGTGATTGATCAGAACCAGATATGCCCAGTTACCACTACCAAGTGCTCCGAAAGGAATCCCATTAGAAGATCCTAGACAGAGTGGGAGGAAAATGTGGACCAAAACTCAGATCACCAAAGAGACCCTCAAGACAATGGCCTTTAGTCACCTTTCAAGTCCAGGCTTTGTGTAAACAAGCCTGTGACAATCACAGGGTTCCTAAGTGAAATTGCATGGCTATAAATATATAAAGACCATACTAAAGTCATAGAACATAGGAGAAAATAAAATAAAGGAGTCAGACTCATTTTATGATAGCATAGTCACTTTCGAGATGGCCATGATCTCAGCAGCCAGGTCCACGCAGAGAGGGAGGAGGAGATAGTCAATCTTTACTGTCTTGGTATATTTGTAGATAGCCATGAGATGTGCATAATCAGTAGTTACATACATTACAAGGTGAGTGGTAACCACAGTAAAGTCTCTGAGTTCACAGGTGAGGAAACCTAATACCTGCATTAGAGAAAGGCATGAGGGGGGATGGGTGCTGCGGCAGGAAGAGACAACACGAACGTTTGCTTCTATAGAGAGATTGAATCAGCCATGTGCTCACTTTAAGGCAGAATAGGGGAGCATCTGTGGGAATTATATTTAAACCAGGATAATGTACTTGTACTTTATCTCTAATGTACCAAAGTGGTGGCTTTCCTATTGTGGAATACTAGCTTTCCAGATTCCCTCTGTTATAAGTTAAAGAATATAGTCCTAGTCATATTTCCGTCAGTCTTCGTTTCCTACGGTCAGGAACTGAACTCACCCTGTTGATAGACTAAACAACCATGTAAGTAAGATCAAAAGGGCAGTACACACCCCAGGACAGAATTTTGGAAATATGGAGGAATAGAAACAGGAAAGCCCTGAAGAGAATAGGATGAGGGATAGTGTGTTGTTGCTGATATTTGCCCTCCATAAGGTTCCAGCTCACAGAGAACCTACATACAACAGAATGAAACACTGCAAAGTACTTTTTCAACCCACAGTAGTTTTTCTGCTTGTGCTCATTGCTGCAGTCAATGATTCGATCTCTCACAAAGGTCTTCCTCTTTTTTCACTGCCCTTCTACTTTCCCAAGCATGATATCCTTTTCCAGGGACTAGTTTCTCCTGATAAGATATCCAAAGTACATGAGACAACATCTCACCTTGCTCACTTCTCAGGAGCATTCTGGATGTACTTCTGAGACAGATTTGTTAGTTCTTCTTGAAGTCCATGGTTCTTCCAATATTCTTCGCCAAACCATAATTCAAATGATGAAAGAAGTATCAAAAGAGGATGGAAGAATTACAAAAAGCAAGAGGTAGCATATGATCTAGAACCAGTGGTAGTGAAGGAAGAAGACCTAATGGTACTGAAGATATTAGCAAAAAACAAGGCTCCAGGAGTTGACAGAATACCAGCTGAAATGTATCAACCAACTTGTAAAGCACAGCAATCACTCAATTCTCTATGTAAGAAAGTCAAAACATAGCTGCCTGATAATAAAACTGTAGAAATTATCAACCAATTGAATTAATAACACATGCACATAAAATTTTGCAGAAGATAATTCAATAATGATTGCAGTAGGACTTCAGCAGGGAGACTCCAAAATACAATCTGGATTCAAAAGAGAATGTGACATGAGATTTCATTGCTGACATCAGATGGGCCTTGCCTGAAAGCTACCAGAAAGATGTCTCCTTGTGTTTCAATGACTATGCAAAATCATTAAACTGTGTGGATCTATGGCAGGTAGATTTATGTCAACTTGAAGATGTATGAACGTGTGGTGGAATCCAACCTGCCAATCAGGCCACAGCTTTATATGCCTCCTTGGGGTGTGGCCTTCTAATAATTGGAGAATATTGGTATTTCCTTCTATCTTCCACTCCATATTTATGCTTGATAGAACTCTGTCTTCCTTCAGGGGTGGTCCCCTGTGGGCTGCCTGAGCCTGAGAGCTATTGGCGCCCTCCCACACTATGACTGACCTTGGATCCATGTGATTCTGCATCCATTGGCCTGTTATCTTCCACATCCCACTTCACCTGCATCATCAGCCTGCAGCTATGTGAGTATGCAGAGGATCCTGCCCTGCATCAGACTTGTGACCTTGAGTTAGACTGGGGTGGCATGTCTTCTTGGTATAATATTACTTCTTGATATAAAACTCTTCCTTATACATATATGAGTGTCTCTGGATTTGTTTCTCTAGACAACCTGGCCTAACACAAGATCGCTGCAATGAGATGAATGAGAATTTCAGAACACATAGATATGCTCATGTAGAACTTGTACATGGACCAAGGGGCTCTCATTTAAAAAGAAGAGAATATTTTGTGGTTCAGAATCAGGAAAGGTGTATGTCAGAATTGTATCCTTTCAGCATACTTATTCAATCTATATGCTGAGCAAATCATCCAAGAAGCTGGAGTTTCTGAAGAAGAACTTGGCCTTATACTTTGCACTGTCTAGGAGGAAGGCTTTTTAACACCTGTCAATGTACACGTGACACACCTTGCGTGCTGGAAAGGAGGGAAACCTTCCGTATGGATTCCAACGCAGTGTAAAGAAAACGAAACTCTCAATACTGGACCAAGAGATAATATCATAAATAGGGGACATTTTGAAGTTGTCAAGGATTTCATCTTGTTTGGACACATGTTTGCATTGGGAATATCTGCTGAAGAGCAAAGAGGTCACTTTAGGACAGAGGTGCACCTTTTTTCAGCCCCATCATATGCATGTGCAAGTTGGATATTGAGTAAGGAAGGCCAAAGAAGAATCAATTCATTTGAATTATGGTATTGGCAAAGAATGCTGAAAGTCCCATGGACTGCCAGAAGGTAGTAGCTTAAGGGGATTGAAATGGTCAAGGGAAAAATGATGAGGGTGGGCGGTGAGTGAAAGAGTTAGCCTGCTGTTAGTTAAAATATGAGAAATATAACCATATTAGATTTAGGTGTGGGAAATAAAAAATGTAGCAGTCCCCTACTTGCAGTACAAATTGCTCTTAAGCTTAATTAGTGGAGCTAGTCTTCTAACTGAGGAAGATGGTATTAAGATAGGCAGGCAGACAGCATCCCCCTTTAGATAAGCAATCAAGTCTAATGCTTCAGGGGCTGATGGTCTGGTAACCCCTGGAGAAATAGAGGTATAGATACTTGTTATCTGTGGTCGCTGCACAAACCTGCTTTTTAACACACAATTTGGGGTACGCGCGTGCACACACACACACCAACAGGTACGTACGCACCTGCACATGCCAGACGCACCTCAAGTGCCTGTGCCTTAAAGTAAAATTGACCTGCAGGGGTTGATGCAAATGGGCACATCTAAGCATTTCCAACTAGTTGATTGAAAGGGACTCCTAATTGACTTCCCAAGTGGCACATTCTGTTTCAGGGCTCTGGCTGCATCAGTGTAGCTGCACATGGCTTGTCATCAGGAATGTCTCAAAGGGAGTGAGGTTATCTGGCCTCCAGTGAGTTATAGCCCCTTTGTGCCTCCAAAAGAGGTCATGAAGCCTCGACCTGATTGAATGGCGAAACTCCACCCCTTCAGAAGTTGACAGGAGATTATGCAACTGCACATCACTGAAAACCTAATTTTTAATGGTGTGCTCCTTTTCCTTGATTTCCTAATTTTCATTCATTTAATGATGGGTTTACTTGCTGCTGTTCTCAATCCATTTTCTGTCCCTACTACATTTCCGGTTGTTGTCTACAAAGTGATGGTCTACAATTCTAGGCTGAGACTTTCATGCAACATCCTAGAAAACCTGCCTTCACAAAGGCTGGTAAAGTATATTTTGAATGTGTCGTACCAGCACAGTTGTATTCAGAGGGATCAGTGAAGGGAGTTTTGCTGCTCACTTAGTTTATTAAATATGCTTGATCTCAAGTCTGACAATTGGGACCATGAGAACAACATATTAATAGGTTGATCCAGACAGATAGAAATAAAGAAGCAGGACCAGAGTTACAGAGGATAAGACTACAATGCGCATTTAGGAGACTACATCGCTCACCTGTGAGTATGCAAGTGTCACATATCCTTGCCTTTGAGATCTCATGTGATATTTGTGAAACAGGGTATCCACAACATGAAAAGTTGACTCTTCAATCACTTTGGCACTTCACATGGTTTCCTTGCAACCAGAAATTCACAGTCCTTTTCAAAATCAAAGAAAGTTATGGAGATTATTTTGATTAAAAATAAAACAAAAACTACAGAACACAACATTGACAGATATGCAAAATTTTGTTAATTGTGGAAATTTCTATAATAGCAAAAAATGGGGACAATCAAAAACTGACTCTAGAGGGATGGATAAAGAAAGTTCTGTATTTATACAATGGAATGTTATGGAATATCACTTAAAAGCATCTTGAGTCTGTTACTCATTTTAAGACATGGACTTAGCAAGAGAACATTATGATTAGGAATGTTAATCTAACAAAAGATAACTATTTTATGAAATCATTATTATAAGAAATTAATAAAATGTCATTTTCATAAGAAAAGATAGGATTTTAAGAACTACAAGTTTGCTGAAATGTGGTGGGGGAAGTAAGATGAAAGGGACAGAAAATTTTGGAGGAAGAGACAGACAAAAAAAAAAGAACTGCTTAAAGTGGGCGTGGGGGAGAGCACTGGGTCACTTTTACTGATTTGACTTGAGTTGGGCAGTGCATCTACACAGAATGTGTTTTTATTTGAATTATTGTGTTTTACATACAAAATATCATAAAGATGTATTTAAAGTATATAAAAATGTGTAAATACCAATATGAGTAAATAAAGTTAAATTTTCTTTTAAAAAAATAGAGAAATGTGACAGCATTAAAAACCCTTCATATTCTTTACCCATTAGACATCAATATTGCTCTCAATCACAAAAGAAAAGAAACACTAAAGAGAATGTAGATTTTTTATTGATATAAAATTCATATTAATATATGAACAAACAGACTGCTTAAGGCATATCCATATATTTTTTAGACCTTGCTGGTGGAACTGTAGAGACAAAAAGGAAATTCATATGTATTGAAAATGAAGTGCAGAGTGGAGACCCAAGTGGAGATCCCCTCATAGAGGGGTTTAGGAGAGGAGATGGGTCAGTCAGGGTGCGAGGTAGTACCGATGAAGAACACAGCTTTCCCCCAGATCCTGGATGCTTCCTCCCCCGAACTACCATGATCCAAATTCTACTTTGCAGGACTGGATAGGGCAGAGGTTGTACACTGGTGCATATGGGGGCTGGAGGCACAGGGAATCCAGGGTGGATGATACCTTCAGGACCAAGGGTGTGAGGGGCGATGCTGGGAGAGTGGAGGGTGAGTGAGTTGGAAAAGGGGAACTGATTACAAGGATCTACATGTGACTTCCTCCCTGGGAGATGGACGGCAGAGAAGGGTGGGAAGGGAGACTCCGGATAGGGCAGGATATGACAAAATAACAATGTATAAATTACCAAGGGCACATGAGAGAGGGGGGAGCGGGGAGGGAGGGGAAAAAAAGGACCTGATGCAAAGGGCTTAAGTGGAGAGCAAATGCTTTGAGAATGATTGGGGCAGGGAATGTGCGGATGTGCTTTATACAATTGATGTATGTATATGTATGGATTGTGATAAGAGTTGTATGAGTCCCTAATAAAATGTAAAAAAAGAAAAGAAGGAAAAAAAAGAAAATGATTAGGGCAAAAATCATATCATCTTCCATGACTTAATCAGTTTGACTTCATGTTAAAAATAAAACCCAAAACACCACCTTAAAAAAAAAAAAAGAATTGTACAAGCCCCAAATAAAATGACTAAAAAAAAAAAGAAAGAAAGAAAATGACATGTGTGTGGATCTTAAGTTCCAGAACAACAGTTTTTAAAAAAGAAAAACAAACAAACAGAAAAACCACCTCAGATTCTGATCCTGTATAAGCATTATTTATATGGGGTTGTGTTTAGAAAAAGGACTTATCCTTCTCAAAATCCAGTTTCTCTATTTTAAAGTGATAATGCTTTATTCCTGAGGTCCTAAGTAGCGTAGGTCTCAGACATAGACGCCCATCAATCTCAGAGTTCTACTGGAGTTGTCTCTTGGAAATAGCCTGTGGTAGTTACAAAATCTGTTGTCAATTTGAGGCTTAAGAATGAAGGACTGGAGTTTAGCCTGTCAATCAAGTCGCAGCTTGATGACCTCATTTGGAGGCACTAAGGAGATAAATAGCTCACTGGGGGCGGGACACACACTCACTCCCTGCCAGACATTCCTGCAGACAAGACAAATGGAGCTATGCTAGAGCCCTGGAGCTGAAGAAGCCACATGGAGACCCCTGTCAGTGCTGAGATACTTGCACGGCCACTAGATTCACAAGACTTTCCAGCCACTGGCCTGTGATCTTCCTGCATTCAGTGTCATTGAATGTGTTGGGTGAGTCTGAAGAGGACTTTACAGATTGGTATTGGACATAGGGGCTAAAATCTGACTTACAGACTTGATCTAGACTGGACTGGTATGTTTTCTCAATATTCAATTGCTCTTGTTTATAAAGTTCTTTCTTATACAGTTATGAGTGTCTATGAATTTGTTTCTCTAGTCTATCTGGACTAACACCTAACCCTTAAAGCAATCCCTGTTGGATTCTTAGATTAACCAGTAAGCCAAAAGACTGTTCATTGTGACCTCCACCTGCATTTCTGTCACAACCCTCCAGACATCATCCTACTTAGCAGTCCCACCAAATGTGCAATGCAATTTTTTTTTTGCCACACTCTCCTAAGGGAAGAGGTGTAAGCCTCTTAAATCAGTAAGGGCTTATATGGAAAGAAAAGAAACTAGGTAGAAATAAAACACTATTAACAAGTTAAAACAAAGTAGGAGGTCTTTAACACCCAGACATTAAAACATATTATATAGCCATGGTAAACAAAACAGCTTGGTACTGGTACAATAATTCATATGAAGACCAATGTTTAGAATTGAAAACCCAAAAATACAATCAAATACCTATAGATGCTTATTCTTTGATAAAGGTTAAGATAGAGTAGGTGGGGCAGAGATAGCCTTTTCTCTCAGAGATCTAAGTTAATTTGGATCTTCAGCTGCAAAAAAAATTTTTTTAACGAAGAGGACCCATACTGCACACCATGTAAAAAATGAAGTCACATAAATCAGAGACCTAAACAGAAACTCCAGAAACATAAAGACTAACAATGAAAAATTAGGGACAAACTAAAGGGCATTAACACAAGACACAAACACACTGTGAACATAATTAAGTATCCGCAGTATAGAAGAAATGTAAAGAACTGAGACATACTCAAAATACAACATGTATGCAGATCGAAAGACTTCATCAAAGAATTTACAAAGAACGCACAGACTGAGAAAACCATTCAGTAATAATACATCAGATTAAAGGGAAACCTCCAAAATCTGTAGGCAACTACAATATTTAATAAGAAAAATACAAATAACCCAATTGAAAAATAGGCACAGGACAAAATAGACAATACATTGAAGATGGCATTCAGGTGTTCAACAATCATATGAAGAAATGTTAACATTCACCAGGAAGAAGAGAAAATAGATTAAAACAATAATGAAATACAACCTGATACTCAGGTTTTAATCAAAATTCAATAAGACAAAATAATAAATGCTAATAAAAGGTAGAAATTGATATGCTCATACATGAATGGTGACTGTACAATTTTAAAATCTCTATGGAAATCAGTATAACACTTCCTTAGAGAAATGCAAACACAAATATCTTATAATCTAGTAGTCACATCATTTTTATATATACCTTGAAGAAATAAGGAATACAAAACAAAAACAGATTTATGCACACCTGTGTTTGTTGCTGCATTTTCCAAAATATCAAAAACAAGGAAATAACTAATGACACCTATTATTTTTTAAAATCATTTTGTTGGGGGCTTGTACAATTCTTATCACAATCCATACACACATCCATTGTGTCAAGCACATTTGTACATTTGTTGCCCTCCTTCTCAAAATATTTGCTTTCTACTTGAGCCCTTAACATCAGCTCCTCATTTTTCCCCCGCCCTCCCCCTTTCCCCCTCCCTCATGAACCCTTGATAATTAATAAATTATTATTATTTTGTCATATCTTACACTGTCCAACGTCTACCTTCACCCTATTTCCTCCACCCAGGGAGGATGCTATATGTAGATCCTTGTAATCAGTTTCCCCTTTCTACCCCATCTTCCCTTCACCCTCCAGGTATCACGACTCTTACCACTAGTCCTGAAGGGTCATTTGTCCTGCATTCCTGTGTTTCCAGTTCCTATCTGTGCCAGTGTACATCCTCTGGTCTAGCCAGATATGTAAAGTAGAATTGGGATCATGGTAGCTGAGAGAGGAAGCATTTAAGAAGTAGAGGAAAGTTGTATGTTTTATTGTTGCTACCCTGCAAACTGATTGGCTCGTCTCCTCCCCAGGATCCTTCTGTAAGGGGGTGTCCAGTGCCCTACAGATGGGCTTTGGGTCTCCACTCTGCACTCATCCTTATTTACAATATGATTTTTTTGTTCTTTGATGCCTGAAACCTGATCCCTTCAACACCTCATGGTCACACAGGCAGGTGTGCTTCTTCCATGTGGGCTTTGTTGCTTCTGAGCTAGATGGCCGCTTGTTTAGCTTCAAGCCTTTAAGACCCCAGACACTGTAACTTTTGATAGCCAGGCACCATCAGCTTTCTACACCACATTAGCGTATGCACACATTTGTCTTCAGTGATCATATCGGGAAGGTGGGCACCCACTGATATGATTTTTTGTTCTTTGATGCCTGATACCTGGTCCCTCTACTCCTCATGGTCACACAGGCTGGTGTGCTTCTTTCATGTGGGCTTTGGTGTTTCTGAACTAGATGGCTGTTTGTTTACCTGAAAGCCTTTAAGACCCCAGATGCTATATATTTTGCTAATTTAAAAGAACAAAGTGTTCTTGCCATGAGTAAGTACTTAAGTGGAGGTCCAATGCAAAGATCCCTATTATAAAGGAACAGACAAACCCTGGTACTTCCATACAATCGAATATTATGCATCAATTAAAACAAAATGATTGTCGGGTTAGGTCCAAGTGGAGTGAGGCGAGGATCGCAGACTCTCAGTTCCCGTTTACACTGCATAGACCACATCTCTGCAAAGATGGTCAATGTATCCCAAGTCTAAAGAACTTTCTATAAGAGGTGCAGCAAGCATCAACCACACAAAGTGACCCAGTATGCAAAAGGTCAAGGATTCCTTGTACACACAAGGAAAGAGTTGCTATGATGGAAAGCAGAGTGGCAATGGTGGGCAGACAAAGCCAATGTTCCAGAAGAAGGCTAAAACCACAAAGAAGATTATGCTGAGGTTGAATGTGTTGAGCCTTCCTGGAGGTCCAAGAGCATGCTGGCCATTAAAAGATGCAAGCATTCTGAACTGTGAATTGATAAGAGAAAAAGGGCCAAGTGACCCAGTTCTAAGCCTTGATTTATCTTGTAGATTTGAAAAGTGTTGAATCAATAGTCATATTATCTGTAATAAAATATAGTTATATTCTTATTTGAAAAAAAAAAGTCTTAAACACCATGAGGCATGGAAAAACTTATGGTTCACAAACTCAGTCAATCTTGCAAACATAAATATTTAATAACAGCATTATAATGAAAAACAAAGATAAAGAAACTTGGATTATACTTGAAAAGATAAGACTTTGATGACTGTGAGGAGGCAAAGGACTGGGAGGGAACAGGGATAGGAGAGCGATAGGCTATTGAGGAAGATGGGGCAGAGAAAAGAAAGAGAACCACTTACATAGAATGTTTAAAAGGATATTGCTTTTGATTTCCATTTCTTGAGAGATGGGCTGTGTAAATATATGCAATGTACATCTCTTTTTAAAATCCCTCCAGATTTCTTATTCTTCCTATGTAAATCTTGGCCTAAGGGACTAACAACAACAACAAAACCCAAAAGCAGGAAAAGTAAAACTGAACTGGATTAGGGTCATTAACTATAGGAAAAAAGTTCCATTCAAACAAAAGAGACAAAGAAATCAGTAAAGGCTTTTTCTTATGGGTACCCACCCTACTAAGGATCATTGACTTTATTAATCCATTATGCTGGAAACTGAGAGCAGCATAGTCAAACGCTTAGACAAATAGACATCAATAAAGAAGCAGACTAAGACTCGGGACAAGAGAAAAGAGGAAAGTAAATGGTGTTGCTGGTTTTTAAATTGCAATATGCTTTCTTTCAGAGTTGATAATGAACACTTTTCCATGGCAGAAAATTAATTCTATCTCAGTGTCCAATAGAAGTTGACTTCTGTCAAAAGTCATTTTTTCCGTGTTTGCCTGATGATTTCTGACCATTTTTCATTGTGAGCCCAACTTCTGCTTTTTCACTGGCTGTTTCAATAGCAATGATAAACAATACAGGCCGCAGTAGAGTTTGGGAAGGTAAAAATCTTGTGGGTCATTGACCATCAAGGACAGACCAGTATATATAAGGTATTGAATGGGACATTAGATGAATTCAGATTAAGAGAAAACACTGACAGCCCATGTTATTTTAGGTGAAGCAGTGAAATAGAAACCTCCTCACCTAATTTAATGAGGCGTTCTTTTTCTCTGGATTGCTAATTTTCAATCAATGATGTGTTCAATTGTCACCAAGGCCCATTTTTATCAGGTTTATGCTCACTTTATTACCTCTGTCTACTTAGAACCGTTCTTAAAGGAAAGATTTATCCCATTGAATTTTTTGTTTTTAATATGAAGTGCTTTTTTCCTGAATTGCTAATTAGCAAAAGTCTTAGAAGTTGGGAAGCATGCAGTCCACCCACCACTTTAATGTCAGTTTGTCTTTCTCTCAAGGCTTGTGTGTTGTTGTGATTCAAATGCAAAGGTGTTTCAAATGCAAGCAGGGTCACCCAGAGTGAAGAGTTTTTGGCAGAACTTCCAGCCTAACAAGAAAGTACTAAGAACGAGTCAGTTGCCACTCCAGGACTTGAATCTCACTTCTAGGCCACTCCCCCCAGAAGTCCCTCATTACCTCCAGACTTCGCCCTTTTGAAAGGACCCCACCCCTACCCAAGGGATGCAATTTCCTGTGGAACCCACTTCTGACTGAGAAGATGCAACCTGAGCTTTCTACAAGGGTAAGTGAGTCTCTATGTTTCTATACTGATCCTAGGCTTGGAGCTCCCTACAGACCTGGCATCCCCAGCTGTGCCTCGATCCCCAAGGATATTACAGTTCCTGCCTCCTGTCTGCATTTCAGGTCGCTGCGACCCCCTGAGATATTCCCAGTTAAGTCCTTTCTGAGCTGGTTACAAACCTCTCTGCCTTCAGCCCTGGGAATACGCTGGTCCCCTTTTCCTGCTCAGAGCCCCTCATTCACCCTCACCCCTCACACCAGAAATGTCCGATTGAGGGTGGGTCCTTGCCTGGAGCCCATTCCCTCCTTGTCAGTTACCGGGCATGAGAGTAGGGGACCCCAGAGTGGCCTTTACTGAAAGGAGAGGCCAGCCTTGCAGTCATCAGGCCACCCCACTGATGACCAAGGTCTGCATTAGAGCTTAACTTCTCAGCACCTTGCTTTGCAAAAGGGCACAATAGCAGTGACGGCCCCAAGTCCCCGCACAGATTAGGTCCTCAGGTGCATTGCAGAGTCCCACATAGAGCAAACCTCCACTGAACGCGTTCTGAGCAGGAAGCGAGGGCTTTGGAGTGTGGATTACCTTCACCTCTCTCCAGGCAGCCGGTGGGAGGGGCGGTCCTTCTTAGAAGCTTGAAGGCTTGGGTGTCCTTGATGGAGGTCACCAAACTGAAGACTGTACATGGGGTCAGGAGCCATGCCTTATCAGTCTTGCCCTGACTGCATGGGTCAGAAGGCCCCTGACCAATCGGAAGCGTCTGTCATTGTGATGTATTGATTGGCTACCAATCATGCTTTTGTGAAAATTTCTTTTGTCCTGCACCCCCCTCCCCCCCCACCCCCACCTCCCGCCCCCTGCCTCCTTTTTATCTCACCTCTCAATTGAGAACCTGGGAAGCCATTTCCACTTCCTGTTGGTGGCTTCCCACATTCAGATAATGTATTTGTGTCTTTGTCACTTAAGATTGAACAAATGTTCCCTTTCAACTATATTTAAAATGGGGTCTCCTGTTTCTCTAAAACAGGTCTTTCCTGTGTCTGCCTCCTTAATCATTTCTGCCCAGCAGAAACTAGCTTGTGCTCTGTTGTAGACTGCAAAAGGGACTCCAATCTCAAATATAATTTATGGAGAACACTTATTAAGTCTTAATTGTGACAAAGAGAATACAAAGATGCAAACAGACATCACCCGGATGAAGGAGATCATTCGTGTAGGTCAAGGAAACATTCAAGTTGGGAATCTAGTTAAATAATACTGGAACAAAGGAAACTGTCACAAGTTCATGATTGGTAGATGATCGATACTTCATTGTTATAAGACTACAGAAGCAGAGACAGGGCCATAATTGGGGCATCTACACTGTCAGAACATTTTACAAGACTGGTCCAGGGCTATCTGATGTGGGCAGGCAGGGCTAAACATAAAGAATATAGGATACCCTGGATTGGCTGGAGAATGGTGGTGGTTGTCCACTTTCCAATTTTCTCTGCCTCTCGGCAAATTTAATCTATATCCTTGCTTAATGGTTAGAAAGAATTCAATGGCGGTTCAACCTATGTGGAGATCCTTCCATTGGTCTTTAGGCAGTCACTGCCATCCATAGACCTTTACTAATTTGGGTGCTTAGACTTGAATCCTTAACACAGCCCCCAGGATTTGTCTCCTAATCTCTGGCTGATGCTGTAACTTTCCACTTGCAGTGTGAAGAGTCTCACTTGGAGATGTCTCCCCAAATAAACCTCACCTCAGAGATTCATCCTATTATGGGCTCACTTCTCTTTAACACTATACTCCATTGCTACCACCCACACCATCCCTCTTGGCATTTAGAGCATTGCTAGACCACATTTAAAGTCCACTCAATTTTTTAATAGGGAATTTTGATTTCCTTTTATATTCTCTTGATTTATAGAATCCAGCAATTATTTATTG
This sequence comes from Tenrec ecaudatus, assembly GCF_050624435.1. Classification (NCBI taxonomy): domain Eukaryota; kingdom Metazoa; phylum Chordata; class Mammalia; order Afrosoricida; family Tenrecidae; genus Tenrec; species Tenrec ecaudatus. Next base: position 123,472,693 of record NC_134542.1, read on the forward strand.
ATGCTTCAGGTCCTTTTATGCATTAATCTGGAGAAAGAATAGGTTTTCTTCATCTATAAAGAGTTTCAGTTTTGAAGATCTACAGGGTAGTTCTCTCTGCTATAGGGTTACTATGAGTTAGAATTGATTTGATGGCAGTGAGTTTTGGTTTTGTGCATTAATATTATATTTTAGTGACAGATGTCCTAAAGGTCAGAACTTTTTTTGTTGTTTTATTTTCACAGTGACACAGAATTTAAATCGGTCATTATCCTAGTACAGCGGTTCTCAACCTGTGGGGTGTGACCCCTTTGGAGTTTGAATGAGCCTTTCACAGGGGTCACCTGAGACCATGGGAAAACACATTTCTGATGGTCTTAGGAACTGAGACACTGATCCTCTATCTGTCTCCAGGCAAGTCCACCCACATGTAGATATGCGCACATATGAGTACCTGGGGGTGAAGATTGTTACTCATGCTACACCATGATTCAAGACAAATTTTCCTTTATTGGTAATTAGAAATAAATATTTCACAATATATAATTATATATTGTTTTGTGATTAATCACTATGTTTTAATTATGGTCAATTTGTAGCAAGGAAAATATATACTGCAGATAATTACATGACGATTCATAACAGTATCAAAATGACAATTATGAAGTAGCAACGGAAATAATTTTATGGTTGGGGATCATCACAACATGAGGAACTGTATGAAAGGGTTGCAGCAGTACAAAGGTTAAGAACCACTGACCTAGTGGATCTAGAAAATGTTTTTTGCAACCAAATTCTAAGTATGTAAATTCTTTTTATCCTTTTGATTTATTTTCTTTGTTAACAGTTTCTTTTTCAGTGTGTTTGATTTTACTGTGTAAAACTATGTCCCAGTGTCACAATTTTTACAAATTGTGTTATAATTGTTCCCAGTACAAGGCAACATCCAGATATATAATTCTTATATATAGTAAGACATCATCTTATTTAAAATAAGTGACCATTTTCTCTGTCCCACTTCATAAATGCTCTAACCTTTTATCCAAGTGTTCTTGAGAAAAGGCATGTTTTATTCACTGGTTTATTGTTCTCAGGTGCACTCCAGTGCATTCTGTTAGTGATGCCATGGGGCCTTAAACTTTTCCTTATGGTTTTTAGACTCTATATGTGAATATATTGCCACCTCATGGACCCAACTGCTTTCATTTCATAGAGCTGCCGATCATTTAAACACCGGAGCATTAGGGCTTCTTCACTGACTAATTTAGACATGTTTTGCATTATAGACATGGTGATTCTTTTTTTTAACATTTTATTAGGGGCTCATACAACTCTATCACAATCCATACATATACATACATCAATTGTATAAAGCACATCTGTACATTCTTTGCCCTTATCATTTTCAAAGCATTTGCTCTCCACTTAAGCCCTTTGCATCAGGTCCTCTTTTTTTCCCCCTTCCCTCCCCGCTCCCCCCTCCCTCATGAGCCTTTGATAATTTGTAGATTATTATTTTGTCATATCTTGCCCTATCTGGCGTCTCCCTTCACCCCCTTTTCTGTTATCCGTCCCCCAGGGAGAAGGTCACATGTAGATCCTTGTAATCGATTCCCTGTTTCCAACCCACTCACCCTCTACTCTCCCAGTATCGCCCCTCACACCCCTGGTCCTGAAGGTATCATCCACCTTGGATTCCCTGTGCTTCCAGCTCCTATCTGCACCAGTGTACAATCTCTGCTCTATCCACACTTGAAAGGTAGAATTCAGATCATGGTAGTTGGGGGGGGGGGGGTAGGAAGCATCCAGGATCTGGGGGAAAGCTGTATTCTTCATCGGTACTACATCATACCCTGACTGACTCATCTCCTCCCCTAGACCCCTCTGTGAGGGGATCTCCAGTGGCTGACAAATGGTTTTTGGGTCTCCACTCTACACTTCCCCCTTCATTCACTATGGCAAGAATTTTTTTTTTGATGATGCCTTATACCTGATCCCTTTGACACCTCGTGATCACACAGGCTGGTGTGCTTCTTCCATGTGGGCTTTGTTGCTTCTGAACTAGATGGCCGCTTGTTCACCTTCAAGCCTTTAAGACCCCAGACACTATCTCTTTTGAGAGCCGAGCACCATCAGCTTTCTTCACCACATTTGCTTATGCACCCGTTTGCCCTTTGCGATCTTATAATGGAGGTGTGCACCCAATGATAAGATTTTTTGTTCTTTGATGCCTGATAACTGATCCCTTCGGGACCACATGATCACACAGGCTGGTGTGTTCTTCCATGTGGGCTTTGTTGCTTCTGAGCTAGATGGCCGCTTGTTTATCTTCAAGCCTTTAAGACCCCAGACACTATCTCTTTTGATAGCCGGGCACCATCAACTTTCTTCACCACATTTACTTGTTCACCCGCTTTGGCTTCAGCAGTTGTGTTGGGAGGGTGAGCATCATAGAATGCCAATTTAATAGAAGAAAGTATTCATACATTGAGGGAATGCTTGAGTAGAGGCCCAGGGTCCTTCCACCACCTTAATTCTAAACCTAAAAATATAGGCACATAGATCTATTTCCCCATCCTCATATATATATTTGCATATACATGTCTTTGTCTAGACCTCTATAAATGCCCTTTGCCTCCTAGCTCTTTCCTCTATTTCCCTTGACTTTCCTCCTGCCTCACTATCATGCTCCGTCCCCACCTGGGTTACAGCTATACCTCTTCTTTACGTAACCTTACCCTTGATCATTCCCTACCAGGCTTGCCACTCCCCACTCACCACCAATTTGGATCTCATGTTGTTCCCTTGTCTCTGGATTTGTTGACACCACTTTCTTATGCCCAACCTCCACCTATCCCAAGTCCACCCAGAACTGTCGGTCCCGTTGTTTTTCCTCCAGATAGTTCATCCAGCCTGTCTTATTTAGACAGACCTGTGGAGATAATAACATGCACAAAAACAAGACAGAGGAAAACAAAGCAACAATATACAACCAGACAACAAAACAGCAACAACAAACCACTGACAAAGAACAAAACAAAACACATCAAGAAAGAAAAGCTTGTAGTTAGTTCAAGAATCGTTTGTTGGCCTTTAGGAGTGTTTTCCAGTCCAGTCTGTTGGGGTACCACACCCTGGCCCCAAAGTCCACGTTCAGCATTCCCTAGGGAACTTGCCGCTCCATTCCATTGCTGTTCCACTGCACTCCCCCAGTGCTTTGCCTCGGTGTGGTGGGATCAGTTCAGGTGCAATTCGCACACTGAGTCTCCGGTGCTGTCCCCTGTAGCTCCATTCGTCACTGAGGGGCATCATGTCTCATAGTGGGGCCAGCCATGTTGTCCTCTCTGTGGACTTGCTGCTCTAATCAGGAACATCATCCACATGGCCTGGTGGGCCAGACTGTGCTCCACTCTCTCCTCCTCCTCCTTCATCTGCTCCCTTGTGCTCTGATCAGATATGTCCCTCTCCCGGAGCTGCAGAATCAATGTCGTCCTTTGAAACAAATTCTTCTCAGGGGAGGGGCAGGAGTCCACTTAATTTTTGGTGCTGGGGCCAGCCTCCCAGACTTCTCCACTGGTTGCCTACTCCATGCCGGAATGTTGCATTCACACCTTGTGGTACTGGGTTGAAATCTGGTTCCTCTTTCCCCTGGAGATATAAACAATACCCTCCCCTTGGGTGGATTAGTACCCCAAGCCCCCACTCCCCTTTTCTTAAATTCATCCTTTTATTTTCCTTCCCCCACCTCCTCCCCAGTGGTCTACCATGATATGGGGATTCTTAATGAGAATTATTTTTGTGTTTCTGTGCACAGAAATTTTTTGTTTTAGTTCATTCATCACTATATGAGGAGTTTCAACACTGCAGACAAAACTACAGGACTCTAAATCCATGATTTTTTTTCACAAAATGGTTAGAAACAAATTCCCCATTTCAGGGTCTTAACCTGAATAATTTTGCACTTTTGGTCATGCTGTGTTTTCTTTAATCATGTTTAAAAGACTTGTTTTATTCTCTTCAATATGGGTTTAGAGTGTGGCTGGATTATTTGATGTTCATTGTCTTTCAGTCAGTACACACACATCATCACTGTTTGAAAGGTGTTAACAGCTATTAAGGAACCTTCATAAAGTTGAAGATTATTTCTTGTGGCATTGCTGTAGGACAGTAACATTTCCCTATTACACATGTTATATTCACAGCTAGGAGAGATAGGCGCAGAATTACAAGACACGTTCAGCACTTCTCTAAGGCAGCTGCTTTTCTACAACCAAAGTGTGATCTCTCCCATCAGATCTGCAGTTAACGCATTTTCTAGTCAACTATTTCTATACTTTCTCTTAAAAGAGAACTGGCTTTGACCCAAGTGAAGAGCTCTGAAGGCAAATAGTTCACACACAGATTATTTTAACTTCTAAGGAGGCCTGATACTTGAATTCATAGATCTCAGGGCTTTGGAATATAAAAATACAAATAGAGATGCTTTCTTGGGGAAACTATGAAACTGAGAATTCCAAGACTGCAACAGGAAACCCACCCTGACAACCCATCTCTCCCTGCCTCAGAGCCTGGTTCTTGTGCTCACTTGATCATAAACATCCCTGTAGCCCATTCCTGAAGGTGAGGTTTGTCCCTGGGTTCACACTGACATCACTCACTGTGTCTCACACAGTGCTAGCTGGCCATGTCCCACATTCCAGCTATGGATTTACAGGCATAGCTCATCCTTTGCACCTTCTGTGTAGATGACTAATGAGGCTTCATGAAGTCTGCATATTCTTAGCACAAGCATCAGGTTATATTGGGAAATTCACTGCAAACCCCAGCATGGCTGTTCCAATAAGCAAGGCACCTGGAGGATACATTATATTGATTTATTGATCATGCTGAAGTAATTCTGGGTGATTAATGTTTAATCTGTCTCAGCCTCTCCTTTATTTTCCAGTTTGAGCTTAGACCAAGGTGATCCTGGAGACAGCTTATTTGATTGAGGTGTTAAATTGGGGGCAGATGTGGATCTCAGATCAATCATCCTATGCTGTGTGGAAAGATAGTGGATCGTTCTTCGTTGGATATTTTGTGCTTCCTGGAAGGTAAAAGAACCTGGAACCTGGACAGGGGGGCGATCCTAGGCCAGGTACCCTCATCCAGTAGGTATGTAATACAGGCTAAGATAGGATCTCTGCATTTTGCCTCTGAGGTTGAGCTCAAAGTTATTCAGCCCTGGGCCATCATCCTGATGATGAAGCATCCACTAATCACTTCTGCTAATTTTTCCACACCAGGGCCTCACTTTCATCCCAGAGTTTATTGAGATATCCATGTGCCCAGGGTGCCCAGCCAGCATTGCACAGGTTAGGTCAGAGAGGGGTTGGCCTGCAGTTGTTATCATGATTGACTCTTTGAGGACTTACTTCTTCATGAGAGGACAACCCCAGTGTGCTCTGACAGGGAGTTCCTGGCCCTGGACACACAGGGTGTCCATAGGATTGACACATTTCCAGTTTGGGGTAAAGATACAGCCCCACTTGAAGTATGTCTTGTGAGGTTAATTTGTTGGCTCACACCAATCTAAAGGATGCCCGGAGCCAAATATTTTAGGGTTATCAGCTCACACTGGTAGAGGGGGTTACACAAAATAATACTCTGAGCCCTTTCCCTAGGTCTGAGTATAAGGTCAATGTTAGTTTTGAAAAATGGATACAATGGTTCCAATGTATGTACCTTTAATTTTCTGCCTCCTGCATCTCTTGTGACCTGAGCATCCCCTGGGAATGAGGGGAAGGAAGGGGCCGATGACAGAATAACCAGTAATTAATATTCCTTATTTAACATGGGTTTCACTACATCTTTGAGGAAGAAACCATATGAAATTGGGATATACAAATTAGTGACTCAGTAAAACTGAACCTCAGGCACCTTGCTTATTGGGTAACACATCCCTGCATATGTCTGATAGCAGAAAAGATTCCTTGAGACCAGGACACATAGAGGGGAGAGCCACAAGACACCTGTGATATGGACATGTTGTTGTTTATCATCTAGAAACATTTATAAACCACTTTGCTTTGCCAACTACCATCAATCAGATGCAAATTATTTAATAGTTTACTGAAAATGTGCCTGTGATTCCTGGTTTTGTCTATCTACCTTAGTTCCATACATTTAGGTGAAATCTGAGAGAGAAGACAGGGCCACATACATAATTAGCAATGTGAGTTTCTTGATAGGTTAGATTTGGGTTCATTTTAGGGTTGTATAGTGCTAGAGTCAGAGTCTGTTAGATTGGAATCTAGGTCCTGGGATTAATGTTCCCGGTTCGAGAACAAGAGTCAATGGATAGAAACAGAACATGCATGTCATGAGATAAGAGACATATGTTAGTGGACAGATTAAAGGGCTTTATATTTAGAATGTGTCCTTTCTAACAGCTTATGTTTGGAATTGCTTAGGGCTCATGTATTATGGTATAAAGATGTAGAGTTATGGTTCAAACAGTACAGTTTTGGAAGTTGGTTTCTCAATTTGAGACTTTGGATTATAAAGTTAGGATTAATGTTATAGAATATATTCCAAGTTGTGTTCCTGATTTTAAAAATTGGGATAAATCAATTATGCTAATTTTTAAAAATTGGTTGTGGGTATCAGGGAATACTCAGGGTGTTAATAGCAATTCTGGATGATAAGGGGCTTTTCAGGTAGTGGTTCAGTGTTTGAAGAGATTATCAGTGTGTTGTAAGGACGCTCAGCATGTTAAGTTATAAGGGTTTATAGTTTGGGAGTTGTTGTCTAGCAATTAATGGTTTGTGAATTAGTACCAAAAGTTATTTTTGTGTGTTAAAATGTAGCCTACAATGTTTTTATATTTATTAGCTAGTTATGGCATATCTTGAATGTTTTATGGGTATGATCATTAATTTATGATTAGAGGAGTTTTTATTTCTCTTTGGAAGCCTGTTTTCTTCCTTAACAAAAATCATATTCTGATTGCTGTAGTTTTAATATACAGTCAATTTTTAATATCTGTGGTGAAAGTGGATACTTTTGTACTTTTTCTGAGGTGGGGTGATGTTTTCTTTACATTTTCCTCTAAGTCTGACATTTTGACCTTTTCTTTTCTATTTTTTTAGGAATGTTTATTAGCATCGAAACATATTGAACTATAAATTTAATATATATTTATACAGAAAGATAGATATATACCATAAGAAATAAATGGTTAATTAAATTATAAAGCAATACAAATGGCTCAGTGCAACTCACTCCCGCAAGACAGTTGTGAGCCACTGGCAGTCCTTCAAGTCTTGAGGGCTGCGGGGTAGTCCTCTGTAGATAGCAATTCAGGCTATCTGGGCACAGGCAGAAAACAGCAAGACAGGTCACCAACAGTCAGCCAGATGACACGGTCCGACAGTCCACAGTGTGGTGAAGTAGGTCTTGAAGGAACCTCAAATTACAGCGACACAGTCCATGGAATAGGTGTCCCACAGGTAGTGTAGCTTGCAAATTGGGCCACAGAACAAGCACAGCAACCCCACACTAGTCTGATGATCAAAAGCAAGAGACAAGAGAGGTGAGGTATGTCAGCCATGTATCTTTCCCACCTTCAGTTAATCCCATATATGTTCATTGGCCATGTTGGCACAAGAAACATTAACTATCTCATTTGTGTAGGGTTTTTCCCCTTACCATTAAAAGCCTTTTACTTTGTTTAGTATGTTTTATGTGTCTATTTAGGTAATTAGTTATTTTTTACATTAATTACTATATTACAGTCCTTATTTTCTTATGTTAAATCAACTCTAGGACAAATTTCAATTAATTGTGGAATATAATTTTAATGTGTTGTCTGACTTGGTTATATATATATATAATATATATAATTTTAAGTGCCAAGCACAAGAAGACACCAGTGCCATGCAGGCAGCGCCCAGGGCTCACACCAGTCCCTCTTGCCCTCACACAGAGAACTCTACTTGGTGGGAGCCTGGGCGCCTTTGGGAGCTTGAGCTAGGGTCAGGACGCCTTTGGGAGCTTTTGCTGGAGTCGTGGCTTTGGCCTTGCTTTGTGCCTTGGTTTTGGGCTGGCAATGCCTCAGACCCTTGGCAATAGGTTCCCGGGCCCACTTGCCAAGTTGGGGTGGGCAATGTAGGTCAGTCAGCTGAGCTTGTGGTTGACGCCCACTGGGATCTTGGCCTTGACCTTTGTGGGCTTCACAAGATCCTTCATGGCCTCAACCCAAGCAGCCGTGGCCTTGGCATTGTTGGCCTGCATTTTCTTCAGGCCCTTCTTGTTGTGCTTCTTGGCGAAGCGCATAATTCTCAGGAACTTGGGGTCCACCCCCTTAAGAGATTCGTATTGTTGTGACCTGGGGTTTTCATGCCATTTCTGTGCCATTTTCGGGATTGGTTGTGCGTCGTGTGGTTCTTGGATTTGGCCATGTCTGCACCGATGCCTGCAGCTCCCATAGCACCAGGGACCAGAAGAGAGGGTTACCAATATTTTTAAGAACTTTTTCATGTAGCTCCATTATCAATATTGGACATCAGTTTACTTGAAATATCATTATCTGACCTTGGTATCAGGTTATTACTGGTCTCATAGAAAATGCTAGTAAGTGTACTGTCACAACCATTGTTATGTATGTACCAAATAACTTGAACTTAAACAACAAACATAAAGTGTTTATTCATACTGTGTGAATACTCTGTTGTGTAGCTGCCAGAATCTCCAACTTTAATCTGTCTTACAGTTAGCCTTGAAGTTTCTCATGGAATTTAATTGTGATTCAGTTGATTATAGACCTTCTGAGCATCCTGAAACCCACTCAACTCTCATAAATCACTTGCTCTGGCTGGATACTCTGATCTTGCAGCTGAACCCTCAGTGTAGAGGACTTCTTGATTTACATTCCCCTTGATAGACAAATAGTCACTCACACCTTAGTGACTGTGTGCTGACTTCACACTAGAGCCCAAGTTTGGGAAATACTCTGCCATAAGACATGTTGGGTGAATCTTAGAGAATTTCCTTCAGCTCACCTCCTGAAGAACTGTCTAAGTCAATGAGGGACAGGAATTCCTCAGTGATTTTTGTCATTGCTTTGCTACACACACACACACACACACACACACACACACACACACACACACAAAACCCATCCCTTCTTTTTAGTAAGAGAGCTTATGTTCCAGCAAATGTCACACGAAAGGTTTGCCATCGCTTACCATGTAAACATAGCCAACACATTGGTATTTTGTGCCTGTGTTGGGTACAGATTAGTGGCTTCTGAGGTGTTTTGTTGCTGTTGTTGTTGTTGTTAGGTGTCATTGAGTTGATTCCATATCATAGGGACCCAGTACACAACAGAAGGAAACACTGCCTTCTCTTCTTCCATTTAGGATGAACCCATTGTTGCCATCACTGGCAACATCCTTTTAGTTGGGGATTCCTATTTGTCACTGCCCTTCTACTGTACCATAAACACCAACCTTCTCCAGGGACTGCTTGCTTCTGACAACATTGTCCAAGGTATGTAATGTGAACTCTCACTATCTTTACCTCTACCTAGCACTCTGAGCTTACTTCTTTGAAGACAGGTTTGTTTGTGCTTTTGGAGACCAATGGTATTTCAGTATTCTTGGCCTTGACTACAATTCAGTCAAATCGATTCTTCTTCAGTCTTCCTTATTCAGTGTTCAACTTCCACATACGTATAAGACAATTCACAATACCATGGTTTGGGTGAGGTAAACCTAGTCCTCAAAATAAGATCCATGCTCTTCAACACTATAAACAAGCCTAATAAGGCATATTTATCCACTGCAATGTATCTATTGATCTCTTGACTGTTACTATCACCAGTCAGGTTTTTTGAGTATTTTTTTGCATAAGCTAACAGTATTTCTGGAAGGAGTTAAAATTTAGTCAAGCTTAAATTAAGAATGTTGCTCAAGGAGGGGCCTGGAAGCCAAACTTACTCTGCAACCAACCAATGTAAGAACCCTGAGTTTAAGCCTTTTGTTAAGACCCAGTGGAATGATGAGCCTTATATTTAAGGTATGCTTGATGACTGGTATACATGAGAGAGTTTAAAACAAATTGTGCTTTTCTTTAGTAGCCTGACTTGCTGATTAGTTTTAGAGGAGCACTAATCTGCACCCTTTATCCTACAACTGCAACCTCACACATCCTTTCCTTCAGCGACACCCTGGGGGTTGCAAAAGGGCAGTGACAATGATATCCAACTAGCCACTCAGACTACTGCCTCCTACTTTATCACAGCACAGCCTCTTCCCGGCACATTCATTTTGTTTTCCTGCCAAGCTAGGTTCCTATTGGAGCATGTTTCACAAGCTTACGCCTAGGAACTAGCTTTTTCCCTTCTCCATGGAAGACCAAGACTATGGATGAGTCATCCTAGAACCCAAGCTAATAATCCCTGTCCAATAGTTTGTGTTGTTTGACATCTGTCAGCATTACCTAGAGCTTGGAATCCAGAATCTAGGCCAAGATGATACAATGGTTGATCAGTAGTCTCTTTCCTGGATCCATCTTGCTCTTTTAAGCTTCTGCCCTCACCTTGGCTCTTGGCATCACCCATATACCTACCTTTTGCTGCAATCTTTCCAAAAGGCTTTAAAATTGGACACCCTTCAATCCAAGAGCTTAAGAGAGTAGCAAGTAAGCCAGGATTCCCCTGGCTAGTTTTCTTGTTTAGGATATCTGTGTCTCAGCCAAAGTACATCTGGGATGTCCTATTGGCGTCCCTCTGTCTATTTCTGTGTACTTATACAACAACTTTCTCTACCTACACCACTATTGTGAATAAATGGACTACCCAACCATAGGATTTCTTCATGCACAATACATATTGTAAAGAATACACAGGATGCAAGGGGATAGGGACAGGTTAAACTTGATGAAAAGCTCAGCTTGGGTTGGAGTGACATATATGAGCATAATTCAGCTTGATCACTTTTTGCCAGATATGTCAGGGATTATGGTCTTAGGTGCGCAGTATGGGCTGGTAAAGAACATTCTTCATAAAATACTCCTTTTTTTCAGTTAGATTGCTGGTGAAAAGAAGATATTTGCCTTAAATGGAGCTTGAATTTTTGAGGCCTTAAATCTACTTTATTCTAAAAATAAATATTGTATATATATATATATAGGATATGGACCCAAAGTTGAAAATGATGTTTGAGAAATTAGTAAAATTGCTCTGCAAAGATAGCGTGGTCTCCATTTTAATGCAAAAACCCACAGATTGGAGCATGGTTTTGATCCCAAGGGGTGGGGGTGGTCACTATTTAGCTCAAGAAGTACAGGCCAAGAATCTGATATGCCTTTCTTAACATTGACTCCCCTTCTGTTTCAGAACAAAGAACTAGAGTCCAGTCAGGGAGTTAGAAATCTCTTACTACTCTCTTGCACGTTGAAGCATCACAAGGAAGGATTTCAACTCCTGACTGTGTAATGAACCAAATCCATTCACCTGACTCCAGACAGGGTGAGCCACTCTGGGGTTCCTGAGGGCAGTGCCTGGTGAGGAACTTGAGGGGAAACAGGAGGGATCCATGTATCCTGGGGTCTGACCCTAGATGAGCGCCAGTGTACAAGGGCCCAGGCTGTCCTGATGATCAGGGTCCAAGGTCTTGCTCATCTCCCTGAATGATAGAATTTACTGGGTAAGTAACAGTTTATAATTGTATTTGAACGTAAGTTCTGAGCACTCCAACTAACAAAAGGCTCGTGGCGTAGTGGTTACAGATTGGGCTGTTAACTGCAAGGTCAGTGGTGCAGAATTACAAGTCACACCTGGAGTGAAAGACAGGGTGTCTACTATTGTAAAGAGTTAGTCTTCGAAAACCACAAAGGGCAGCTCCATCTTCTCCTAAAGGGACGCTATAATTGGAAGTCACTCGATGGCAGTGAGTAGGGTTTTAGGTTTGGTTGCTGATGACAGTGACAAACTCAGTGTCTATTTGCTGTGTCCCCACTTTGATTAAGCCGCCATTAAATTCTCTCTTATCATTAACCAAGCAGGTAGATCATCTTCCCCTGGGAGAGATTGCCTTCGAAGTAGATTGCCTGCACTCCTTTCCAGCCAGCCCCTCTCCACTTGCCTGCCTAGGTGTATCCTTGATGGAAGTCAGCTTCCTGAGGACAAAATGGGGGCCATTTTCATGAATCTTGCCTTGACTGGCTTTGTGTAAAGGCTCTGGACCTATCTTGTAAGTCCCTCTATCTAATAATGTGCATGTCCTAGTCATGGTCTCCTTCCTGCTGCTGTAGTCCCATCTATACCTGTGATGTATTAATCTGCCACCAATCATGATCTATGACATGCCTTTTGTTTTATTCCCTATTTATTCAGGATCCCAGCTATGCCTTCTCAGTTGTTATTTTGACCTTGTGCTAATGGTCTCCCTTAAATATATGATGTGTGTATGTGTGTGCGCGTGCATGTGTCTTTTGTTATCTTTTAAGTTTAAAAGATGTTCTTCTTAAATTATATTTTACATAGTCACTTTTCTACCCTAATACACAAATTGGGATCATAAATGACTCAAGGTACAGTTCTTCTTTCGGACAGCATCTTGACAGACATAAATGCAGGTAACGTCAGGCCCTGTAGCCTCCTGGCTTCTGTCCTGAATGAGCAAATATTACAAAGGTTTTTTTTTAGCTCTGCAGAAAAAGAAAAATATATATATAAAGTTTCAATCTAATATTATACATAAGTGTTTATTTTGGAGCCCCAGTTTTGCCATGTGTTAAGAGTTGGACTCCTAACCTCACGGTCAGAGTCAAAAATTCCATTAGCTGCCTGTCATGGCTTTAGAGTTATTGTATCCTATTGGTTGCTGACATGTCTAACTCTACTTGATGCTTAGTTTTAAAGTGTTTCTAAAGTGATTGTACAATTTGTCGTTCCTCTAGAAAATCATTTTCAATTTAGAATAGCTTTTTATATATAGCCCATTTGAAATATTACCAGCTGCTTTAATTAACTTAAGCATCTTCAAATGTCATTGATTTGTCATTCTCCTTGAGAGTCACACAGTAAGGAATTGATGGTTCTGTATGCTGTGAGGTAGCGATCCAGCTCTTTTGTTTCACCTTTTGACATGGATGTTTGATTGTCCAATCTCCATTTGTTATAAAGTCATCTTTTATTCACATGTCTGAAAATTATGAGTTTTAGATTTTATTGCTCATGGTATAAGCATGTTTTCCGTCACTCAATAAGGGCACCGTTAACAGTATTGGGGACTAAGAAGAGGGACAGAACAGTCACAGCATCTGGACCTACAGGAGATTTATTACTCACATTGTATTCTCCCATCAGCCTGCAGATTGTGCATCACCAGCATCTTAGAGGAAAGAGGAAGAAGTGCCTGTTTTGGGTATTATTATTTCTGGGGTGTCCTCATGAGATTCAGATTTATGAACATCATTAGAGCTGATCCAGTTAAGAGAAAAATAACGCACTCATTTGCTCTCTGTTCTAAGGACCAAAGAAAATGACCAACGCTCAGGTGATTTTGATGTATCTTATCTTTTTCTGTATTTCCTACTAGAGTTGTAGGGGCCTGTATAATACTGATGCAATTCATTGAAAAAGTGGAAATTTGAAATAGTAGAAATTAGAGGTAAATTTTGATTCTGATTTCCACATTGGGTTGGGGAAGATTAGGAATATATTGATCATAAGAATAACACTGAACTATTGATATTGAGCATAATATGTCACTGAGGATTCTTTGGATGATGTTAGCTTTCAATTCATAATTCACTATTGTATGGCCAACCCATGAGAATCATTCAAATTAAATGCTATGCCTTGTTTTTAATGAGAAATAAGATCACATCTTTTGCAGAGATCATTATTCCATGGGATTTTTGTCTAAGTAAGTTTCTTTAATGTTTCTTTCTGAAGGTGATGTGTTATGTAATCTCCCAAACAGCCGCATTCTCTTTAATGCATCTAAACTGGCCCTTGTAGCAATAGTGGTTTGAAAATGGCTGACAGCTTCTCACCTCCTCTGAATATAGATGTAGGAGAGAAAATCAGCCATCAGCACGAGCTCTGATTCTATACAGGAGAGCTTAAGCATACACCTGTACCCTCCAATGGTTTTCCAGTTCTCACAGCAGTTACCTTTACCACAGTTCTCTGCTTCTCAGTTCACTAGTTCTTTGCAGTGGCCACATAGAAATTACAGTACAGAGTCATAGGTTCAAGTTTTATTAAGTAACAGAATGTAACTCGGTATCAGAATCAATGGGCTACACTTTGGGATTCATGTTAAGGCAACATTAGGCACATTTGCTCTTCTTCAGGGCAGGCCTGTTTTCCCTGTCCTGAACAGTCACTTTTTCTTCTAAAGATAGGCTCATTCCTTACTTCCATCTATATAGGCTCCTCTCAGCTCCTTGAGAATATCCTCCTCTTGATCTTGCCTGCCTGTCCCACTATCTTGGCTGAAAAGCCCTTTCTCGACCTGTCACCATTGGCTCCGTTGCTGTGTCTTTTCTGCCCCGGTCATTATCTTCATTGGACAGCTCTTGATCCATAAGTATTAAAGTTCCTTTTGCAGGAGCAGCAGTAGACCAGTCCCTATGAAGTAGAGATATAAGCTGTTCTATGATTTGCTCTGCAGTATCTCACAAAACTAAATAGCTATCAAGTTAATAACTCTTTAGAATGTGGAAGTTGGTGAGTCCCAAATCCACAGTTCTCATATCAGTCTGGAGGGTTCTCCTCATTTTAATGTGTTTGCCAAGACTGATGGACCAGATCCTCAGGTAGACACCAGTCCACTACCTCACAAGTTGAAGTTGTTGAATCTGCTCAGATAGTGAGGAACCCAATGGGAAGGTCACACAGCATGTTGTTCACTGACAGAGTGGTGGAAACTCTCAAATCAGGTCACACATGTGGCCCTTCAGTTGCAGGGATGTCAAGGAAATGGTTTATGCATTTCTGGAAGCTGGCAAATCCCCAAATCATGGGTTCATTCTGAACTATGTGGCTGCAGGGGCTAACAAAACCAAATCAACAAGCCAATGTCTCACTGTCCCTTCTGAACCATGCCTGCAAGCAATTCTCTCTCTCCCTTTCTCTCTCTCTCTCTCTCTCTCTCTCTCCCTCTCGTTCTCACTCTTTATATGATAGATTCTTAGGCCATCCTAGCACAGGCCCTGCCTAGGCAAGATTAGGAGGGCTTCAGAGCTCAAGCCAATGTCAACAGAACTAGGAGGGGCCCATTGGTGAACTTGTGATGACAGGTAGCAGGTCCAAAAGGACCTTGTAATTTAAGTGAAGGCAATACTGTCCTGAGATGGCTGAGAAGAATTTGGCTAAGTTAAACAAGGGGTCTTTGTCCTAAGGTGGCTTCCAAGAGCTTAGAAAGTTGTTCTGCACTGAGTAAGGAAGAGTTTGCCTAGGAGCTTTCTGTTCTTTGTCCTGAGTTAAACGTTCGTGTTCCTGATCCCGACTTTTGCCTTGTTCATTAATAAACCACTCTGGTTTATGAATTTTGTGTGGCCATAGCAATGGATCATCAAATCCAGAAGTAAGGCAAAGAGTGGTGTGGGAAGAATGACTTGTGTAAGAATTGACAAAAAATGTTGGAGAGCTGAGGTATCTTTGACCTCCCCCTCATAGGGATCAGCTCTGAATTGAGCCTGATACCTATCACCACTGAAGGTACAGAGCATCTTATAATGGTGATACTGCTAGGACTTCTAATGCCATTTCACAATGTACTGTAAACTTGTTTGTTAATATAAACATGTATGTGTTTATCTAGTGGGTGTGAGTATCAATGTGAGCTATTTCTAGATCATTCAGCTAATTTCACTGTGAGACAAAATTCTAATTTTAAGAGGAGGTGCATTATTGTTGGGGCATTAGTGTCTTCAACACTGGATCAGGTCCTCTGGAATGACTTTGTGATTGTGAAAAACATTTAAGACAGACAGACAGCAGACACAGGGGCTCCTCTTCCCATGTCAGGACTGAGAGAATGAACGTATTTTCCACTGGTTATATATAATGGCACTTACAGATCTTTCATAAGGCATGTACGTCATAGAGTTAACAGACATGGTCAATGGGTAATATCATAACCAGGTAACAAGAAAAAAGCAAGGAGGTGAGTCATTATCTTGACCTAGTGCTAGTTGACCTCCAAATACCCCCTCCCCAGTGATTTGTTACATTTATGTTGGGTTGGCTATAGAACATGATTGCACTATTCTGAAGATATCCTTCAGGTATAGTGAAGTAGTCTAGTCGACACAAATGATTCATCTACTATGGTAGCTGCTTGTAGACTGCTTCTTAATGGAGTGCTATTGCGGAGGTCACATTAGTTGGCTGGATAACACGTATTTGAAAACATTTCTGTCTCGGAACAATGGAGAGTTTTCTTTGAATAGGGCTTGTTTCCTGTGCGTGTGGTAGCGAGTGTAGAAATAAAGTTAAATACTTTCTATGGAGCCCTCAGTTTACCACACACCATGAAATGTACTAGCACTGGTCCTGAAGGGATCATCTGCCCTGCATTCCCTGTGTTTCCCGTTCCTATCTGTACCAGTATACATCCTCTGGTCTAGCCAGACTTGCAAGGTAGAATTGTGATCATGATAGTGGGGTGGGGAGGGGGGGAAGAGGAAGCATTCAGGAACTAGAGGAAAGTTGTATTTTTCATTGTTGCTACATCGCACCCTGTCTGGCTCGTCTTCTCCCTGAGACCCTCTGCAAGAGGATGTCCAGTGACCTACAAATGGGTTTTGGGTCTCCACTTCGCACTCCCCCCCTCATTCACTATGATAAGATGTTTTGTTGTGATGATGCCTGATAGCCGATCACTTTGACACCTCGTGATAGCACAGGCTGGTGTGCTTCTTCCATGTGGACTTTGTTGCTTCTGAGCTAGATGGCCACTTGTTTACCTTCAAACCTTTAAGATCCCAGACATTATATCTTTTGATAGCCGGCACCGTTAGCTTTCTTTGCCACATTTGCTTATGCACCCACTGTCTTCAGCAATCCTATCATGGAGGTGAGTACACAATGATGTGATATTTTGTTCTTTGATGCGTACTAACTGATCCTGTCAGCACCTTGTGATCACACAGGCTTGTGTGCTTCTTCCATGTGGGCTTTGTTGCTTCTGAGCTAGATGGCCAATTGTTTATCTTCAAGTCCCAGATGCTGTGTGAAACAGAAGGATTTCTCCCAAGTTGTCTCCCCCAAATATATGCCAAACTTAGCTGCTTGCAAATGACTATACACTTGGAGGTCATCAGAAGTAGGTCAGGGGTTATTCTCCCTAAGAGCTATCAGCCATCTAGAACAAGCAGTCACCACTGTTTATCCCACAAGTAGGGCCCACTCCCTTTTGATAAGCATAGTAGCTGTCTGTTTCCTTGTAAGAGACCCCAGAGAGGTCAAGCCCGCCCAAGGGTGACCAAGGTTACGCCGCCATCATGAATCTAGGGTCCACCCTTGTCACATGTATACCTCTAGTTCGTCCCCTTCCTATCATGTGTACAGCCCTAGCTCATCCCCTTCCTGTTACACTTATGCCCATTTTATATCCCCTTCCTATAATGTGTATGCCTATGGTACTGCCCCTTCCTGTGATGTGTGGTTACCTGTAATCATGCCCCGCTAAATGGATATAACCCTTAGTTAGAAATAAATGGGGTCCTCCTGTCTTCTGCCGGGTCCTCCAACCTACTGTCGGGTCCTGCAACCTCCTGCCCAGGGCCATGAGCATCCTGCCAGGTCCCTGCCCAACCTTGCCTCAGTCCACACACATGGACCTGGCTGGAAAGATTATGGCCATCCAGGAGGTGAGCATGCTACTATGAATTGTGTCTCTGACTCCACTACTTGACTCTCTTCTCTCTCTCCTGCTCTCTATGGCATATATATATATATATATATATATATATATATATATATATATATATATATAAAACTCAATAGTACAATTGTGCTTACTGAACCCATGATTAGTGGTAGGGGGCTGACACTCCCCCAATTCATACTATAATATTTACTTATTATCATGATACAATTGTGCCTACCAGACCTGCGATGATTTGTTGGGGACCCTCCTCTCCCCACAAGATGCTATATCTTTTGATAGCCGGGCACCATCAGTTTTCTTCACCACATTTGCTTATTTACCCTCTTTGTCTTCGGCGGTTGTGTCAGGAAGGTGCACATCATAGAATGCCAATTTAATAGAAGGAAGTATTCTTGCATCGAGGGGGGTACTTGAGTGGAGACTCAATGTCCTTCTGCTACCTTAATACTAAACCTATAAATATATGCACATAGATCTATTTCCACATCCTCAGATATAAATATATTTGCATATATACATGTCTTTATCTAGACCTCTCTAAATGCCCTTTGCTTCCCAGCTCTTTCTTCTATTTCCTTTGACTTTCCTCCTGTCCCACTATCATGCTCCGTCCCCAACTGGGTTTCAGCAATTCCTCTGGTTACATTACCCTTGATCATGCCCTACCAGGCCTCCCACTCCCTTCTCACCACCAATTTGGATCACTTGTTGTTCCCTTGTCCCTGAATTTGTTAACACCACTTCCTTTCCCGCCCACATCCTCTTCTCCCATGTCCCCCTTGAACTGTCGGTCCCATTGTTTTCCTCCCCAGATTGTTCATCCAGCCTATCATATTTAGACACACCTGCGGAGAAAATAACATGCATAAAAACAAGGCAGAGCAAAACCAAGCAACAATATACAACAAAACAACAACAAAACACTGACAACGAACAAAACAAAACACAAGAAAGAAAGGTTTGTAGTTAGTTCAAGGATTGTTTGTTGGCCTTTAGGAGTGTTTTCTAATCCAGTCATTTGGGGCACCAAGCCCTGGCCCTAAAGTCCACTTTCAGCATTCCCTGGGAACCTCACTACTCCGTTCCCTTGCTGTTCTGTTGCACCCCCCTTGGAGTTTTGCCTCGGTGTGGCAGGATCTGATTTGGTGCAATTCCCACACTGTGTCTCCAGTGTTGTCCCCTGTAGGGCTTGGGTCAGTGAGGGGCATCATGTCTCACAGTGGGGCCGGCCATGTGGTCCTCTCTGTGGAGTAGTTGCTCTAATTGGGAAAATCATCCTCACGGGCTGCTGGGCCAGGATGTGCTCCACTCTCTCCTCCTCCCCCTTCATCTGCTCCCGTGTGCTCCCATCAGATATGTCCCTCTCCTGGAGCTGCAGATTCAATGCTGTCCTTTGAAATAAATTCTTTTGGGGGGAGGGCCCTTTGTAGTATCTAACCCCACCTTGGATCTTGAGGTCTCACCATGGTGGGCTCCATTGTTCTTCCTTATCTTATCCCCTTGAGGTTTCTCTAAATGTTTTGGTTTCCATTTTCTCGTTTGTTCTCCTAACCCTTTAAAGTTTTCTTCATTCTGGTGATATAAGTTCTTTCTGTTTTCTAATACAGATGATCAAATTGCCTTCTCTGTTGGAATTACTTAATAGACGTGTTTCTCTATATTTTACTACTTTGGGTGAAAAAAGTTTATGACTTCTATTATTTTCAGATATCTAAGATCATCTTCCCAGAAAGAAAATTTTTATCAGTTTAGTATATCCTTTAGGACTGTGCCTTCAATTTTATTACACCTGTAGGATTTTCTTTAAAGTTGTCTGATCCTCTGATAATTTTATAAGTGATCAGGACATTTCTAACATCTTACATTCTTGATTCTTTCATTAAAAGTGTGTCTACTATATATTCCTTACTATGCAGTATGCCTTCTTTAGGCCCAAAATGTTCAAAATGGGAAAGATGACCTTGCTGCTTTTAAAGAACTCTTTTGGCTGTATTTCCCAACACTGAATTTTTGGTGATATTCAAATATGCCTGGTATAGTGAGTGCTGTTCTCTCTTTTGTTTTCTGTCTTTTGAGTAGCCTTTTGGTTTCCATATGTGTGATGTCCTTGTTGTCATCCCACAACTCATCTGGTCTCAGTCATTAGTCTTTAGTCATCAGTGTTTCATTCCTCAAGTTTATTCTTTAGATTGTCTCTAACCTCAAGGCACTTTTGCTATTGTCGACTTATTTGAACTTTTCTTCAGCTTCAACTGGGATTTGAGTAATTGATGATCTGTTCTACAGTTGATCCCTGGCCTTGTTTTGACTGATGAGCTTCTCCATCATTTCTTTCCACAGATGTGGTTGATCTGATTTTTGTGTAGTCCATTCAGAAAGGTCCATATGTATAGTTTTCATTTTTATTGTTTAATAAGGAATTTGCTATGTAATTATCATTAATTTCTCAAAATTATATTGTTAATTTTGAGTATCATTTCTAACACTAAGGCCACATTTTTCAACTAGCGATACTTATCTAAAATTCACATTCATCAGTGTACATGATTGTATGATTGATCAATTTCAGGCTACAAAAGTTAGGTAAAATTTCAATACATATATATTTTTTAATCATTCTATTGTGAGCTTTTACATATAGCATAACATTCCATAGTTCAATTCCATCAAGCAGTATTACACAATTGCTACCATAATCAGTTTCAAAACATTTTCTTTCTTCTAGAACTCCTTCATGTCAGCTCCCCTCCCCACTTCAATTTTTTGTTAAATCATTTTATTGGGGGCTCGTACAATTCTTATCACAATCCATACATACATCCATTGTATCAAGAACATATGTACATTTGTTGCCACCATCATTCTCAAAACATTTGCCTTCTACTTGAGCCCTTAGTATCTGCTACTCATTTCCCCCCTCCCTCCCCACTCCTCTCTACCTCATAAACCCTTCATCATTCATAAATTATTATTATTTTGTCATATATTACACTGTCTGACATCTCCCCCCACCTTCTCTGCTGTCCCTCCCCCAGAGAGGAGGTTATACGTAGATTCCTGTAATCAGTTCCCCCTTTCTACCCTACATTCTCTCCACCCTCCAGGCATCGCCACTCTCACCACTGGACCTGAAGAAGTCATCTGTCCTGGATTCCCTGTGTTTCCAATTCCTATCTGTACCAATGAACATCCTCTGGTGTAGCCAGATTTGTAGGTAGAATTGGGATCATGATAGTGGGTGGGGGAATATTTCAAAACTAGAGGAAAGTTATGTTTCATCATTGCTACCCTGCACCCTGCCTGGTTTATCTTCTCCCCACAACCTTCAGTAAGGGTTGTCTGGTTAGCTACCATTGGGCTTTGAGTCTCCACTCTGCACTCACCCACCTTTTCAATGATATGATATTTTGTTCCTTGATGCTTGATATCTGTTCCCTTCGACAGCTCGTGGTCATACAGGCTGGTGTGTTTCTTCCATGTGGGCTTTGTTGCTTCTGAGCTAGGTGGCCACTTGTTTATCTTCAAGCCTTTAAGACCCCAGATGCTGTATCTTTTGATAGCTGGGCATCATCAGCTTTCTTCACCACTTTTGCTTATGCACACGTTTGTCTTCATTGATCGTATCACCCTTCAGTTTCTTTATTGTGGAAAATAGAACCTGGATGAAAGTGTAAGCTGCCTCATCTCTATACTCCTGAACACAAGGCTTGGAAGACCAGTGCTAATGCTAGAGGAAATCCTCCACAGTCCAGAGGATATAGATAAACCTGATAATACACAATCTCCAGATAGAAAGAGTTTTCTCTACAACTCCCTTCCATTAAGATGCTAGTATAAAGCTGTCTCCGATAGGTGCCTGACTTTCGCTACTCAGCTAAAAGAGGCCTAGCTTTAAGAACAATTAGGTTATCTGTTGCTATTAAGGAGTCAACTATTCCTTTGTCTCTTATATGCCTTCTGGATGGGTTCTAAAAAATGATTGTATAACTGAGGGGCAGAAATAAAAAGGGAGAGAAAAAGTATTTAGGCAGTCATCTCATCCATGATGTCAGGTCTGAGCTGCATATATATATAGAGGATATATTCCTTCACCAATGTATATTACCTTGGGGCATACGAACCGACCCTCACCCCTCAACACAGAGATACCTACCTACATAACAAGGTGGCAGAGTCTTTATCCTGGAGATCCCTGAGTTCCTTGGTTGAGTAACTTAACAACAGTGCTGAGGGCAGTTAGAGGGGAGTAACTTGGCCCCTGAGCAGGGAGAACAATAACAGTGAGTCTGCTCCTGTAGTTAAAGCTGGTAGCTGTTAGAGATTAGCCATGTGTTCTTATGAGGTATCATTAAGGTATCACTACAATGGGAGGATATTGTGGGGATGATGGAAATGAATTTTAATTAGGACAATATGACTGGGACTCTTCTCTAACCCACAAATGGGAAGGCCTCTCTCCACCCAGAATCCTGGCCTTGCAAGCTTCGCATGTCTCACTACTATAGAAACTCCCTGCTAAATGACCTCGATCACTCATCAGCATTGCAGATAAGGTCCCTGTACCCTCTATTTGCTGTCTGCTTTATCTTCCTTCATTTCACACGCTACTTCTATGGACCCATTTAACTGTGAGGTGGGATCCCACAGTTTATGTCTGCTTTAAGAGTTGGTACAAACATTTAAATAACAGTTGTAGTCATTGTTCTCACTTGCAAGCATATGAAAATTAACCCACCACTGGCAGCATTGTACTTCAGGAAAGATCTTGCAATGTACT
This sequence comes from Tenrec ecaudatus, assembly GCF_050624435.1. Taxonomy (NCBI): domain Eukaryota; kingdom Metazoa; phylum Chordata; class Mammalia; order Afrosoricida; family Tenrecidae; genus Tenrec; species Tenrec ecaudatus. The sequence goes on from NC_134542.1 coordinate 123,495,343, forward strand.
TTTTTTGATGATGAATATGACACCAGTTTTTTTGAACTTGCCAATCTCAGCCTTATAAACCACTTGATAACCTAAAAATAGCTAGTGCTTAAAGTCCAATAATACATATAATATCAATCTCTAAACATTTCATTTTAACAACTTCCAATTTTTCTTGATAGTACTTCATACATTCCATCATTCAATTATTAGTGGATGTTTGCAGCTATTTTTTTTCTCATTTTCAGTCATCCCATGTCACCCACTGAAGGTCCCCAAAGCATTACTCCATCCACAGCACTACTATTGACTGTACTTTGAGTAGTTAGTACTTCTAAAGTGTTATATCAGTGCCAATAAACCTGAGGGGCTCATGTTCTAGAAGTTAATCACCAGTTCTTCCTCCCAGTCTGTATTTCTAGAAATTCCACTAAGACCTGTGCACCACATGTGATGCTGCTGGTATTTGAAATACTGGTGGCATTGCTTCCGACGTCATAGCAACATGCACGCCACCACAGGAAAACACTGGAAGATGAGTTTTGTAAGCTAGAATGTAGTCTTTCCATAAACATAAGGATTATGTTTATGTACCATAGTATCTCTCATATATACCTCTAAAATTGTGTTCTCCCAAGTTGAATATTCTGCATTTTTCACACTTCCAATTTGTCTATTACTTAGTTGTCTTTCAGTAAAGACTGATGGAATGAATACATCCGACCTCTAGCAACTGAAATTAGCAGGCCTTACCTCCCTTGTGGTCAATGCGTCTCAGAGTCTTGCTTGTATTTACATTCTTTGTATATATTTTTTCTTTTTTTTCTTCATTCTTTGTATATTTTCATGGTCCTATTAAGCAACTACCAAATCTTTGTTCATTCGTTATTTTCACATCCAACCTGATTTCTGCTTTTACCAGTTGGATTGTGTACATAATTATATTTGTGTCACTGGGCAAGAAACATGAAGCATAGTATTTTATTTACATTTATATAAGTGGTTTGTCAATAAAGATCTACCTTGTATCAATGCATGTTTTTAAGAGGTCCATTGTAAATCAATATGATAGAGTTTCTTTTTTTTTTTTTTCCATGTCGCTCGCGGTTAAAAGGGCCGCCTGCAGAGGCTTGGTGGCCCCAGTTATGCGCCAGCACTTGCTCTGGCACTGCAGCTTAACCCCATGCGCCACGGGCAGGCACGGCGGGTTCAAAGATAGAGTTTCTATGTTCTGTTTTTTTTATCGAGATGCACAAAGTTAATGATCATTTGATTGAGCACTCGCAACATGAAAGAAGTATGGACAGAACTGAACAATGCTATAAATTTAATTTATTGGAAAATATTCTTCATCAACACAAAAATAATTTTCCTCTATAAGAAAATTATGACATATTAGGCTTACATGATAAAATTATAAAATCAGATTTAATCATTCTGGCATTAAATCAGAACAATAACAGCAAAATTAAGTCAGTTGTGTTCAATGGAGATAAGAAAACTTTTCTCGATATTGAACAAAAGCAATTTTGTACTGAAATGAAACTCCCTGAGTGTGAAAAACCCAGTATCATGAAGTCACAATGCATTCAGCATCAGGAATTTGACAAAAATTCAGAAACCACTCATAGGTGGTAAATGTGGGCAAACCTTCATCAAGGAGTTTTTCCTCAGTGAGCATCAGTTCATTCCTATTCTAGATAAGAACTATAAATGTCGTCAGTGTGAGCAAGAATTCGACAAAGTATTGAAACTCACTGCACATTATGGAACAGCACATAAAGGACAAAATCCATATACATGCTTGGAATGTGGCAAAGCTTATCACAGTAAATCATATCTCAAGGAACATCAGAAAACTCATGTGACAAGGTTGCTCTGTGTATGCAGGGAATGTAGGAAAGGCTTTACCTGGAACAGTGATCTCACTGCTCATCAGTGAACTCATGCTGGTGAGAAACTCTGTATGTGTTGAATGTGGAAAAGGCTTCATTCACATAGCACATCTCAAAACTCATCTATGAACTCACACTGGAGAAATGCCTTCTGTACACGGTGAGTGTGGTAAAGCTTTCAGCCAGAAGTGATGCCTTACAATGCATCAGATATTTCACACAGGTAAGAAACCCTGTGTCTGTGGTGAATGTGGAAAAACCTTTATCTGGAAAAAGAATCTTATTGATCATCAGCAAACTCACACTGGAGAAAAACCTTATGTATGCGATGAGTGTGGTAAAGCATTCAGTCAGAAACAATACCTTACAGCACATCAGACATTTCACACAGGAGAGAAACCCCCTGTCTGTGGTGAATGTGGATAAGCCTTTATGGGAAAAATGAGCTCACTGTTCATCAGTGAACTCATACAGGAGAGAAACCCCATATCTGTGGTGAGTGTGGAAAAGCCTTCGTTTGGAAGAGGAACCTCACTGTTCATCAGCGAATTCGTGATGGAGGAAAACCTCATGTATATGATGAGTGTGGTAAAGCTTACAGCCAGAAGTGATGCCTTACAGCACATCAGACATCACAGACAGGAAAGAAACCCCATGCATGTGGTAAATGTGGAAAAGCCTTTACCTGGAAGAATACGCTCACTCTTCCTCAGCGAACTCATACTGGAGACAAAGACTATGTGTGTGGTGAATGTGGAAAAGGCCTTACCTGGAAGAGTGATCTCATTGCTCATCAGTGAACTCATACTGGAGAGAAACTCTATGTATGTGGTGAATGTGGAAAAGTCTTTGCCTAGAAGAATGTTTTCACTATTCATCAGCAAACGCATACTGGGGAAAACCTTATGTATGCGATGAGTGTGGTAAAGCTTTCAGGCAGAAACAATTCCTTACAGCATATCAGACATTTCACACAGGCAAGAAACTGTTTGCATATATTAAATGTGGAAAACCTTATATTTGGAAGTCAAGTGTCATTCAACATGAGAATATTCATAACAAGAAAACCTTCCAATGGGGTGAGTGTAACAAAGCTTTCACAACAAAGGAAGAGGTACTAGGGTTTGGTCTGGGCCGATTGTGGGGCCAGACGATGGTAACTTACCATGTGGCTACCCATGCTCAGAATTTTTGTCACTTTACTGACATGGTCCACAGGTGTGGGCAGAGGGACTTGTAGACTTCCGCATGGAGCATGGGCCCCTCAGTACTCTTCAAGCTTTCAATGTCCAAAAGAACTGGACCTTGTATTTCTTGATAACAGCTATACCAAGCAATAGGGGGCCCACCCAGATGCTAGTAGTGCCTGCCCCACCTCCATACTCTTTGTTACCCCCACCCCCACCCCACCCGAGACAGCACAAAAGTACTTTAAAATATAAGTCAAGAAAATAGAAGACATATGAAAACAATTAGTCCAGAGGAAGAATGGACCACAATCAACCTCAGCCTCCATGACTCTGAGACCAGAACTAGATAGTGCTGAGGTACCACTGCTAATTACTCTGAAAGGGATCACAGAAGAGAATCCTGAGTAGAGTGGGAGAGCAAAGTGGAACAAATCCCCAAATCATAAAATAGACCAGGCTTTGGATGAGAAAAAAAGAGCATTCTACTGCTGAAAAATCAGTCAATCCTAATACACATTTACCTACGTATAAAATGGTCACCTCTGGAGTATTGGAGGCAATCACTGGCTGTATTAGTACAGGAAAGGAATCTTGTGTGTCATGCATATGGAGGGAGCATGAAGGATGAAAAGGAAGATGGTAAAGTTGTACCTACAGAATGTACCATCAGGGTATTTAAAACAGCCCTTAATGACTTTAAGAATCATGACAAATATATTAAAGATGATTAGAGGTTTAAAGACCACTTCGATAAACTAAATCCATGTAAGATCATCCACACGTGGGCCGAAAAAGAAATGCACTATCTCTCAAGAATGTAGAGCATTGGAATTACTTGTCCAACTTATCCAACAGTTGTCCTGCTCAAGAAACACATTTCAGTTATGTCTTTTATTGGCAACGACCAAAGTTCCTGTTCCTAAATTAAAAGAAGTAAACTCAGTAGTGAAGAATTGAAAGATGTCTACTATCAAACTCTTGATAAAATGTAGCAGTTATATAATGAATGTCAACTGGTCCGTCTTGACATCAGTGAGTATAACAAGCTGTGGCATGCTGAGAAGGTCTGGTTGATTGATGTCAGTCAGTTTGTAGAACCAACTCCTCCTCATGGCCTGGAATTCCTGTTGCGGGACTGTAGGAATGTCTCCCAGTTTTTCCAGAAAGGAGGAGTTAGGGAAGCTCTCAGTGAACGAGAGCTCTTTAATGCTGTTTCAGGCTGAAACATCTCCGCAGATAATGAAGCTGATTTCTCAGTTGAGATCGAAGCTTTAGGGAAAATGAACAAAGATAATGTTCACAAAAATGGAAGGAAAGCTGCTTCATTTGTGAGGGACAACAGAGGTCCACCAGTACTACCTAAGGAATAACCCCGATGCCTGCTGCCTCTCAATATCATCAGTGACTGTGACTCCAAAGGAAAAATTATTCTCTATAATCGGTATGAAAAATGAAAATTTGGTTTCACAAAAGCTGATGGAAACAGACATAACCTTTCATTGGGGCATCATGAAATGGAATTGAATGGAACATGTTGCATACTATAACACCCAAGGAGAGACATCGTAAGTTTGTAGAGAAGATAAATGCATAAGAACTACTTAAGTATCCTGGCGCGAAAAAGTTTTTTAGTTTTCAATTATTTTGCATCTAGTAAATATGGTTAAACTGTAAGTCACAGCTGCAATGTAAATGTGGATTATTTGAAAGGACGGGCTGTAAGATTTTAACCATGTTTGACATATTCTATGTTCAGTTTACATTTTATTCAAACTAGTTATTAATTTTCAAGTGAAATATGGCAAATGAGAAGTAATAAATAATTCAATGTGGAAAAGTACCTTTAAAGCAGCTCAGGTACCAAACTAAACGGCTTATTTCAGTGATCGGATCTTTCAATAGTCTCTCGTACTGAGACTGGCTGTGCTCTCCGCAAGCTCCCTACTTTGCTCATTAGTTTGTTGGGGTGAGGTTTACAAACACCAACATAGTGAATCCTACTGTTGCTATTAACTCAGATTAGAGGAAGAAGAAATCAAAACATGTTAATACTTTCAAATGCCAAATATGTTCTTCTTAAACACATTTTCATTTTTCTGATACAGTTTTTAACTGCATTTCAGAAAAGTGTGTTTGAGGTAGATATTCATTACAATCCTAAAACGTTTACTATTATGAAGCACAGGTTAAGTGGCTGGTAATTAGTGACAGAAATTCCAGAGAACTCGTTTTAAAAAGCTTTAGCATTTCAATGTTTTGTTTTCTAACATAGGCCGTTTCACAAACTATTGTTGTGTGGCATTCTTAAGTGTGTTGTGAACATGCTTTTTAAAAATGAAGAGATCATTAAAAAAATAGACCAGGCTTTCTGGTCTCAGGGAGACTGGTGAAGTCCCGAGACTCTGGCCCTTAGCGACTCTTCACTCCTGGAACTGTGCTCACTCCTCTGACTCAGGTTTCTGCCAGACGACATGCAGGCTTGGAGGGGAAGAACAACATCCGAGAGGGATGCACTGCTTAAAACGTGCAACTGTACAAAATCTAAAGGACAGCATTTGATTATGGATAAAAAATGGAAAGGAGGGAGGGACAGGAAATAAGGATGAATAATAATAGAAAAACAGGGAGGGCGGAAGTGGGAAGAGTACTGGTACATCTTGGGGACTGCATCAATGTATGAATTGTTGAATGGAATTTTTTTTTTTTTTTTGCTGCAAAAGGAAGCTTAATTGTTTCCATTTGGTCACCAGCTTGACAGATGTGGCTCCAGGGTGGTGGTGCTGAGGCTGGCGGGGCAGGTTCAGGTAAGGGGACTAAGTTCGAAGGGGAGGCAGAGGGCCCCTCGCAGATGGCTCGGTGCCGTAGTTCCTAGTCGAGTTTGAGGGTGAGCCTCTCCAAGAGATATTCGCCCACCCAGCCTGGGGGCTGGCCAGCCTGCGGAGGTGGGTCAGGTGGTCTCCCATATAACTGAGGAGTTTCACTTCCTCATCCAGGAAGTAGTTCTCCAGAAAGTCACAGAGATGGGGGTCAGTGTGAGTGGACCCCATGCATGCAGGTCCAGAAGGGCCTGGTTGAGGGTCTTCTCAAGGGCCGACGCAGCTTCCATGGCGTCCAGGTCCTACCCCACTCATCTTGGGATTGCTTCTGCACAACCTGGAAGAGGGCACAGCTGCCACGCTGGTTCTGCAGCTTCAAGAGACGCTCAGCCTCCTCGTGCTTCTCCTTCGCCAGCTCGCGGAAAAAGTGCCCCACGCCCTCCAAGGCCACATCATCGTGGTTGAAAAAGAAGCCCAGAGGCCCGCAGACACAGGTTGACCAGACGGTTGACGCTGACCTCAGCTTCTGCGGTATTATTCTTATGGATCAAGACCTCATGACTGGTCGGTTTGGAGGTCACCACACACAAGATAAAAGTGTTAACTGGTCCCAACAAGAGGGGATGGCCAAGAAGATGGTCCCGAAGGTTATGCCAGGAAAGGAAACTGGAGAGTGGTGGAAGACTGGAGGCAGAGAGTCCCCAGATCTGTTCTGTTCAAACACTGTTGAAGCAAGACACAGATCCACGAGACCACAAGGCGAGCTTCTGTAAAATTTTAAATCAATAAAAATGTTGAAAAAAATGAAGAGCTCATGTCTCATCAATGATTTCATGTAGGACAGTTACCATGCAGCTGTAATGAGTGGGGGAAACTTACCCGTGTTTCTAAGTTTTCTTGACATAAAGAATCCCACAAAACTGAAACAGCTTTAAATTCAAACGTGGTTGGGAAGCCCTCCCCAGGGAGTCATGTGTCATCACACACCAGTCATCTCCTGCAGAAGGAAAGCCCTGTGAATATAGTGACTTTGTATATGCCTTCTGTGGCTTCTCTCGTGTGTCAGTAAACACCAGTGGAATCCTAACTGATGTAGCTCTGGTGAGACGACCTTTAGCCAGAAAGGAGTCAAGTGACCGTAGAGGATTAGAAACCATATAAATACAGTGAATGTGGCACTGTGCATGCATTTAGTGACTCTGGCAGTGCCTCCAGTGTCCAGTTATGTTTTATTGTATGTTCCGCAAAGCTCATTGGATCAAATTTGATGCACTGATTATCCAGGAGGGCTGAACACAGTGTCTGCTTTATTGTGACTTCAGCGTGTATCCTGTGGGAAATCATGAATACAGACATTGGGGAAGCCTGATAGATTCATCCTGTGTGTGTATATACATTGATATCAAGACACAGTGCAGGAAATATACCCGATCTGATCCCATCACACCGAGGTGAAACACTAGGGCATGCAATAAATGAACAACAAGGGGAGCAGAGCAATGAAGTCCGTAGGGAATACCAAAAGTAGGCTATGTGGCCAGGGTGTGGCACCCCATCAGACTTGACCAGAAAACACTCCTAAAAGTAAAACACACACACACACACACACACACACAAAACACAGACCTTGAACTATTTATAGGCTCTTCTTTTTGTTGTTGTTGGGTTTTTTGGTTGTTTTGTTGCCTTGATTTCCTATCTTGTTTTTGTCCTTATTACTATCTCTGCGTGTCTATGGGAAAGAGGTAGCCTAGGGAAAGGAAGTGGGTGTTAACAAACCCAGGGACAAGGGAAAAACCACTCAGTTTGGCAAGCAGGAGGGGTTGCATTCCTTTTAGCAAGTGGTTTACAAAGACTACAATAAGTGTTATGGGGTAAGGGACAAAGGGCATATTCAGAGAACAGGACGATGTTGACATTCGAGTAATAATTCACTGCAAAGTACATCTTGGGCAAAGCATGGGTAGAGAAGGAGGTTACATACTTTAGGCAAGACAGAGGCCTGGGAAGCATGTTAACATTCTAAAGTGGGGTCACACAAGTCAAGTTTGGGAGAGGTTCTTACATTCCCCACTGGTGTTAGGTCCAAATCAAATCACTGATTGTATGGGGGCATCATGGAGCCCAGTTGGGTTTTCCCAAGGGTGTGCTGAGCATGTAAGACCATTAATTTAACGGTGCTTATATGGGACTGAATGAACTTAACCACTGCAAGTAGTAAGAAAATTCAAGGACCTATTAAGGTTGTTATTAGGGTAGTAACCTATGGTGAGCAAGAAAATAGCTTATGATAGCATTGTGTCCTGCATTTAAAAAATATCAATTTATTGTGGGCTCGTACAACTCTTATCATCATCCATCCATCCATCCATTGTGTCAAGCACACTTGTACATTTGTTGTCCTCATCACTTTCAAAACATTTTCTTTCTACTTGAGCCCTTGGTATTGGTATGATCTCCTCGTTTTTCCCTTCCCTCCCCCACTCACCATCCCTCACAAACCCTTGATAATTTATGAATTATTGTTTTTTCATCTCTTACACTAATGGCTGTCTCCCTTCACCCACTTTTCTGTTGTCCATCCCCGAGGGGAAGGGGGAGGGGGTTATATGTAGATCATTGTGATCAGTTTCACCTTACTCCTCCCACCTTTCCCTTACCCTCCTGGTATTGCTACTCTCATTATTGGTCCTGAGGGATTTATCTGTCCTGGATTCCCTGTGTTTCCAGCTATTATCTGTATCAGTGTATAATCACTGTTCTAGCCAGATTTGTAAGGTAGAATTGGGATCATGATAGTGGGGGAAGAAGCATTAAAGAACTAGAGGAAAGATGTATGTTTTACCACATTTGCTATACTGCACCCTGAGTGGTTGGTCTCCTACCTGTGACCCTTCTTTAAGAGGATGTCCAGTTCCCTACAGATCAGCTTTAGGTGTCCACTCTGCACTTCCCCTCATTCAGAGTGATATGATTTTTGGTTCTGGGTCTTTAATGCCTGATTCCTGATCCTATCAGCATTTCATGATCACACAAGCTGGTATGCTTCTTCCATGTGACCTTTGTTGTTTCTCAGCTAAATGGCCCCTTCTTTATCTTCAAGCCTTTAGGATTCCAGCCATTATATCTTTAAAAAAAAAAACTTAAAAAAAATAATCTTTTAGGGGCTTATACAACTCTTATCACAATCAATACATACATCAATTGTATAAAGCACATTTGTACATTCGTTGCCCTCATCATTCTCAAAACATTTGCTCTCCACTTAAGCCTCTCATTATATCTTTTGATAGCTGGGCACCATCAACTTTCTTCACCTCATTTGCTTACGCACCTGCTTTGTCTTCAGCGATTGTGTTGGGAAGATGAGCATCATGGAATGCCAGGTTATTAGAAAAAAAATATTCTTGCCTTGAGGGAGTACTTGAGAGAGGCCTAGTGTCCATCTCCTACCTTAATTCTTAACATGTCAATGTGAGTATAGAGATGTATTCCTCTCTTGTTATATATACATATATTTACAAGTGTACATGCCTGTATTGAGACTTTCATAAATGTCCTTTGCCTTCTGGTTCTCATTCAACCTGTGGGTTGCGACCCCTTTGGGAGTCAAACAACCTTTTCACAGGGATTGCCTGATTCATAACAGTAGCAAAATTACAATTATGAAGTAACAACAAAATAATTTTATGGTTGGGGGGGTCACCACAACATGATGAACTGTATTAAAGGGTTGCAGCATTTGGAAGGTTGAGAAGCACTGCTCTATTTGCTTTTACTGTCCTCTTGTCCCACCATCATGTTCAGCCTTCTTTCCAGTTTAGTAATTCGTTACTTCTACAATGCCTTTGATCAAGCCCCACTAGGCATCCTGCACCCTTCTCTCCATCGATTTTAGTTAACTTGTTTGTTCCCTTGTCCTTGGGGTGGTTCCCCACCCCTTACCTTTTTCCCACTTCCCCTTCTCCCGTATCTCCTCCAGAATTTCGGCTCCGAATTGTGTATCCTGCCTATCTTATCTAGATAGACATGCAGATACACTGATAAGTGCAAAACCCAGGCAAAGCTAACCAAAGCAACAAAGGAAGACCAACACAACAATAATAACAACAACAAGACAAAATAACAACAACAAAAAGAAAGCCACTGACAAATTTGGAAAAGCCTATAAATAGTGCAAGGTCTCTACAAGTGTTTTCCAGTCAAGTCTAATAGGGTGCCACACTGTCTCCAAAACCTATTTTTGGTATTCCCTGGGGATTCCATCCATTTGTTTCCCTTGCTGCTCTGTTCCATGCTCTTAGTGGTTTGCCTCACTATGATGGAGACACAATTACTGCACTGTGTCTCCAGTGTTGTTCCCTATAGCGCTATGGTTTAGTGTGGGATGTCATGTCCCATTGTGGGGCCAGTCCTATGGTCCTCTCTTTGCATTGTCTGCTCTAAGCAGGAATATCATCCTTGGGGCCTGGTGGGGCAGGATGTGTTCCCCTCCTTCTCCATCCCTCTTTGTTTCTCCTGTGTGCTCTCAACAGATATACTCCTCTCCCCAAGCTGTTGCTCCAGTGCTGTCCTCTGAAGTGCATTCTTCTGAAAGGGGAGTCCACCTAGTTGGGATTGGGGCTGGTCCCACAGACCTCTCTATTGGTTCCCCGTTATATGCTGGTATGTTGTATTCACATCTTGGTGCATCAGATTGAAGCCTGGTCCCTTTCCCTCTCCTGTGGAGATATAAACAATACCCTCCCCTTCAGTAGGTTAGTGCTCTCTTCCCCCTCTACCCATGTCTTTTGTCCCCCTCTTTCTTTGCCCCTGCTATTTAGTGAGCTGCGATATTTATCCCTGGATAGGGTTTGTCTGCCTTTAATTCTTGCTGATTTTCTACATTTTTCTGGACTAAGGCTAGGCTTTTCTTTATGGTACCAGTCTTGTTTGCATAAAAATAGCATTCTTGAAAGTTTTCATGTGTATCTATATAAGATAATCAGGATAAACTAGACCTAGGAGAAAACAAGAGGATGAATGGTTGTCGGGGTTAGGAGAGAGGAGTAGGTGGGAGAAAGAGGATGAGGTGGGGGGAAGTGATGTGGTGGTTGGGGGGCAACAAACCCAGGGGCAAGTGAACAAGAGATCTAAAACTGATTGTGAGGAGGGCATAAAATGGCTGGTGGGGTTCGATCAAGTGCAATGTAGCTGAGAGGAAGTCTGGAGAGCTAAGTGGAGGCCGAGCATGATAGTGGGTCAAGGGAAAGCAAAAAGAATTAGAGGAAAGAACTAGGAGGCAAAAGGTATTTGTAGAGATATAAATATAGGCATGTACATATGTAAATATATTAATATATAATGTTAGGAATATGGGTCTATGTACATATATGTAGGTTACATATGAAGGTAGTAGACAGACATTGGCCATTTATTAAAGTCCTCCTTGCAAGAACACATTGTTCTAATAACCTGGCATTCTGTAATGCTCACCTTCCCAACATGATCACTGAATACAAAATGGATGCATAGCTAATGTGAAAAAAGCTGATGGTGCATAGCTCTTACAAGGTATAGCTTCTGGGGTCTTAAAGGCTTGAAGTTAAACAAGCGGCCATCTAGCATGGAAGCAACAAAGCCCACATGGAAGAAGTAAACCAACCCCTGTGTTCACAAGATCAGATATCAGAAGACCCAAAACAACCATTTTGATGCGAACGAGGGGCATCAGAGTGGAGACTCAAAGCCCATCTGCAGACTATTGGACAACCCCTCACAGAAGGGTCACTAGGAAGGGGCGAGCCAGCCAGGGTGCAGTATAGTGGACAAAACACACAACATTCCTCTAGTTTTTTAACGCTTCCTTCCCCACACTATCATGACCCCAGTTCTGCCTTACAAAACTAGCTAGACCAGAGCGTGTACACTGGTACAGATAAGAGCTCTGGACACACAGAATCCAGGACAGATAAAGGCATCAGGAACATTAAAGAGAGTAATGATACCATTAGGGTAGGAGGAAGGTGGAAGGAGGATGTGGAAACTGATTGCAATGATCAGCGTATAACACCCCCCGCCCACAGGAGGCTGAACCACAAAAACATGCATGAAGGCACACAGTGGACATGGGTGAAGTGAGACAGCAGATGGTGTAAAATATAAAAATAAAAATAATTATAAATTGCCAAGTGTTCACAAGGGTAGGATGGTGAGGGAGGATGGGTAAAAGGAGAAGCTAATACCAAGGGCTCAAGTAGAAAATATTTTGGAAATGAGGTTAACAACATATGTACAAATGTGCTTGATGTAATTGATATATGGATTGTTATGAGCTGTAAGAGCCCGCAATGAAATGATTTATTAAAATAAAAACAGCATTTCCCCCCTAGATCAGCAGAAAGCCCCTCCTCTTTAAGGAACAGGAGGTTTAACCCCATACAGTTTGGGAACCCCCTCTTCCAATGATTCTACTTGCTGTGAAAGTTGGGTTATGGAATTTTCTAACAGACTGATAACTATACTTACGCTGTGTGATAGTTCTCTGAAATTTAGGTCATTTTAAATAAAGTCTCCTATTCCTGTAGAATCTGAGCCAGCTACTCCAAACCATCCTAGTCGTGGGATTACTGAAGGAACTCATTTTGACCTTTTAAAAGGGAATCCAGGAGAAGCTAGAAGTCTCATACTTTGCTCTTCCTAAGACACTGAGATTTAGGATAAGATATAGAGGAGATACAAGTGACTAATCCAAAGGAGCAGGCAAACCAGCTGTAGTCAGGGGCATGGTAAAGCATTTGTAAGTGACTATTGTGGTAAAATTACAATAAGTTGAGTAGGAGAATTTGGATGTCTGGTCCTGAGGAGAGATGAAGCACCATACTGACCCTGTAGATCTCTGATGGTCAAGGGGGCTTCACACGTAGCAAAAGCAAAGGTTTTTACCTGAGGCACTAAGGGAGAGGCTAGTCCAAGGTAGAAAGTGGGCTTGGGCCTTGTGGCAATTGCAGAAAAATAGGAAGTAAATATTAGGAAACACAACAGACTTAGCTTTGAGGTATCTTCTGTGGTTGAGCTCCGGGCGTGGGGAATCCTGGCAGAGAGCCCGTTGAGCTTAACCGCCATGAAGGTGGTGAGGATGATGGTATAAGTTCCTTTCCCCTGAGGACTAACTCCTAAAGAAGTCAACCACTTTACCAGAAAGGTGTCTCCTGGATGAAAAGGGTGTGCTGGTGGACAGGCAACATCTGCTGGGGATGGCAGAGCAGTATTTCACAGGGACCTGTGGAGTTGCTGCTGAGTCATTTTTGGGCCCATAAAGACTTAAGCAGGTTGTAAGTATTTGTGCACATTGAGTTTCCTCAAGTTTGGGGAGCAATGGAGGGGGTCTTTTAAGAATTATTTCATATGGGGTGAATCCCTGCTTATAGGGGGATCAACATGCTTATGGAGAGGGGGTAGGGAAAAGATTTGTCCAATTTCCATGGGTTTCCAGATTGAACTTGGTAAGGACCTCACTTACGGTCCTACTCATTCTCTTGACTTTCCCCAAGCTCTGGGGTCTAAGGCTCAGTGAGTTTCCAAACAATTCTGAGTGCCTCTAAGGTACAAGTTTAAATACCTGAGCTGTAAATGTTTGCCCATTTTCTGACCTCAGACTCAGACACAAGCCAAAACAGGGTTGATTCATGCAAAAATATTTTAATAACAGAATAAGTGGGGAAAGCCTTAACCCATCCTGAAAAGCTATCTACAAATACTAATAGATATGTGTATCCTGAAGCTGGGGGTTTTAATCCAGTAACATGTAATTCCCAATGTTCTCCAGGTGTATGCCCTCACATCTGGATTTCAGGGGGTCCTGCTGACTGGAATTTTGCATTCACTTAGCACAGTGGTTCTCAACCTTCCTAATGCTGTGACCATTCAATACTGTTTCTCATGTTCTGGTGACACCGAAGCATAAAATTTTTTTCGTTGTTACTTCATAACTAATTTTGCTACTGTTATCATAATGTAAATGTCTGATATGCAGGATGTATTTTCATTGTTATAAATTGAACATAATTAAGGGATAGTAATTAATCACAGAACAATATTTAAGTATCTTATTGTGAAATATTTATAATTAAAAATAAATGAAATTTTGTCTTGAAGCATGGTGTACCATGGGTTACAGTTTTAATATAACAACAGTAAACTACATTGCTACATTTTGCAACAGTATGCACAAAAAGCCAACGTCAGTGCAAAGGTTGAGATAGCTTCTTTCTCACCAGATCAGAAATTCTCAGAGCATTTTTTGCAAGAGCACAACAAAGATCAACTTCCACAGCAAGTCTACTTCTAAATTTAACCTTGATAACCAACAAGCTGGAAAACCCTGTTTCACAAAGAGATGTTGTTGGAAATGGAAGAAGAAGGTGCAACACATTCTCAGACAGAACAAGATATGACTACGAACACTTGATGCAGAACATTGTAACTGATATTATATCAGTTCTCGCTGCATTGCTGTTAATAGGGTCAATGAACTCTCTTGTGCAGTCTCAGAAACATCTTCAACTTTGAATGTGAATGGGCTTCTGGCAAGTGCAGATGGGGTGTCAGGTAGATTTGGAAAGTACGATGAAATTTCATCTGCAAGCCGTGCAAGTGTTCTTTCACAGAAATTATCATCATAATCCTTTTGTCTGGTTCAATGTCAAGTTCTTCAAAGAAAGCAGATAAGACAGGAAACATGTAAGTTTTATTTTCATCTGAATTGTTTTCCCCAAAACTGGAGTTTCATTTGGAATGATTTGATCTCTTCAGATAAATCGAAGCATGTTGCATTTGGTCCTTGCAGTGATCAATTCAACTCATTCAAGATGGTAAAGATGTCAACTTAATAAGCTATGCTCCACTGTAAACTTTTATCTCTGAGAACTTTTACAAACTCCAGTCTTGCTTTCTGATTAAAAAATGTTTTGAGTTCATTACAAAGCTCAAAAACAGGTTTTAAAACTTTTCCTCTCTATGACCATCTCAATTCAGTGTGAAATAGGAGAGCATTATTTGGTACATCCAACTCATTGCACAGTTGCAAAGACAGTCAAATGTTTAAAGTACTCGTCTTTACAAAATTGACAGAACTTATGATGCTTTTCATTACTTGCTGTAACTCTGTGGCAGCGTTGCTAATATTTGGCGACGAGTCATACAGTGAGTTCTGATGACTTTTGGTGACTCATTCCGTACCAAACGTTGAAATCCATATCGACATCCTAGCATAGCTGGAACACCATCTGTGCAAACACCACAAACATTTTCCCAAAAGATCTTATGCTCTTTAAGAAATGAACCAACTGTGTCAAATACATCACATGCAGTAATTGTCGTTTCAAGTCGTTTCCAGAAAAGAAACTCATCTTTAAAGTCACCATCATTCATACACCTCACGTAAAGCAGTAACTGAACAGTTTTCAATGTCTGAGACTCATCAAGCTGGATGCTTAATAATGGAAGTGGGGCAGGTTTAATTTCCTGGTTTACCTGAACAAGAATTTCAGCAGACATGGTGCCTGGCTATCAAAAGAGATAGTGTCTGGGGTCTTAAAGGCTTGAAGGTGAACAAGCGGCCATCTAGCTCAGAAGCAAATAAGCCCACATGGAAGAAGCACACCGGCCAGTGCGATCACGATGTGCCAAGAGACCAGGTATAAGGCATCATGCAAAAAAAAAAAGATATAAGTGTGTGTATGTATGTGTATATATGTGTATATGTATATATGTATATATATACCATATTAAATGAAGGGGGAAGTGCAGAGTGGAGACCCAAGGCCCAAGTGTCGGCCACTGGAGATCCCCTCATAGAGGGGTTTAGGAGAGGAGATGGGTTAATTAGGGTGTGAGGTAGTACCGATGAAAAACACAGCTTTCCCCCAGATCCTGGATGCTTCCTCCCCCCAACTACCATGATCCGAATTCTACCTTGCAGGGCTGGATAGGACAGAGGCTGTACACTGGTACATATGAGGGCTGGAGGTACAGGGAATCCAGGGTGGATGATACCTTCAGGACCAAGGGTGTGAGGGACGATGCTGGGAGAGTGGAGGGTGAGTGGGTTGGAAAGGGGGAACTGATTACAAGGATCCACATGTGACCTCTTCCCTGGGAGAGGGACAGCAGAGAAGGGGGGAAGGGAGACTCCGGATAGGACAAGATATGACAAAATAACGAGGTATAAATTACCAAGGGCACATGAGGGAGGCGGGAAAGGGGAGGGAGGGGAAAAAAAAAAGAGGACCTGATGCAAGGGGCTTAAGTGGAGAGCAAATGCCTTGAGAATGATTGGGGCAGGGAATGTATGGATGTGCTTTATACAATTGATGTATGTATGTATATGTATGGATGGCGATAAGATTTGTATGAGTCCCTAATAAAATGTAAAAAAAGAAAAGAGGAGAAAAAATGATTAGGGCAAAGACTTACAGATGTGCTTTATACAATTGATGTATGTATTTGTATGAACTGTGATAAGAATTGTATGAGCCCCAATAAATTGTTAAAAAAATAAAGATCTATTTGCCACTAGGCAAGAGATTAAAAAAAAAAAAGAATTTCAGCAGACATATCATCTACCCTTCTGCAGACAGTGTCGTTAAATAAGGAAATTTCACTCAATTTCTTAACAAATTCATCTCCTATTATAACGCAAACAATGTCTTTGGCTGCTGGCAATGGTAAAACCTCAGCAATGGTGTGAGGTTTCATAGCTCTGGCGATTCTGAGTGCCACCACATATGAAGCTTCAATGGCTGCCACGTTTTGTTTGTGGTACTTGCCACCAGTGTCAAGTCTGGCTTTATTGAGTCCATCAGCTTTGCTTCTAAAATAGTCGGTATCCTTGCTGGCAAAGCTCAGATGCTGGGTATCAAAATGGCAGTTTAGATTTTTGGCTTCATAGACTCAGCTGAAAGAACTTCACAACAAATAACACATTGTAGTTTCTCAATTCCTGCAGTAATGATTGAGGTCAAACGATATTGTAAAGAATCCTCACTATATTTTCTTTTCTTAACATTCTTCCTTACATGATCCATTGTGATGTAATGATGTGCTAACAAAAATAATGCATATTAGCTTTAGTAATACAAATGATGAAATGTGGCATAGTTCATTCAACATAGTTCATTAAAGTTTCCTATGATTTACCATTTTATGTTATTTTTACATACATGTTACTACCACAAGAGGGCAGTATTCACATCACCACAGCGGAATATCAAAAGACTAATAAGCATCTAGATTAAGTTCCCACGGTACAGATCTATATATTTTTTTGCAGTAGTTGATGGTTTCACAGAACATGATTTCACATTATCCAGTATTTATAATTCATGAAGTGTTTTACCTCCAATGCTGTTCCTTTCAACACAGTTGCTTTTACCGGAGTAGCTGCTTTCAACACAGGAGCTGCTTTCTGCCCAGTCGCTGCTCTCTACAAAGTAACTGCTTTCTATGCATGTGACTGGTTTGCATAGTACATATGGTGCCAACCCTGTCATATACGCATGTATTTGTATGGGCTGTATGTGATGGGGTTGGAGCGATGATGTCTTCATGCTGGGTACGCGTATGTGGGCATATCTGCATGTGGGTGGATCCGCCTGAAGACGGATAGAGGAGCAGTGTCTCTGTTCCTAAGACTATCAGAAATACGTGTTTTCTGATGGTCTTAGGAGACCCTGTGAAAGGAGTTGCAACCCACAGGTTGAGAACCACTGACTTAGCACAAGTTATGCACCTGGGAAGTTATTGAGAAACAATTTATTTGAGGTATGGGACTTAATACCATCTCAGATAACAGTCTGACCTCCATGAGTGGACTGGTACAAGTCTCTTAACAAGGAGTGGCCTAAAGCCTCTGGCACCAAGATCCGTCCATCGGTCAGTGAGCATTGAGCACCTGTGGACTCCTTTTTGGTTTTTGAATGTTCTGCAAAATCAAAACTTTCTGGGTGTAAAATGGTGCGGGAGGAAGCACTGGAGATGGGAGAGTCACCATGGCCATAGGAGACCCACTGGTTTGGACACTGTTCCCTGGGCCTCTTTGTCAGCAGCTTGGATTCCCGTGGGTCCAGGGAAATCACCTGTTTGGGGCCCTTTGCAATGCACTGAGGCCAATACATTTGGTAGCCAGATGGCTCTTAGTTAGGAGGATTACATTTTAAACAATTTTACTGTTTGTGTTAGACTAGGTAGAATTGAGAAACATATTTACAGATGTGTGTAAGAAAGAGTTTCATATACTAGAGAAATTAAATATTGAGAAAACATCCCAGCCCAATCCAGATCAAGTCCTAGGTCCAATTTTAGCCTATAAATCTGAGACCAGTCCATAAATTCCTCTTCAGACCCATGAAATACATGCAATGATGCCAAATGCAGGAAGATCACAGGCCATTGAGTGGAAAGTTTAGTGAATTCAATGGCAGTGTAAGCATTTCAGATCTGGCATCAGTCTCCATGTGGCTCCTCTAGATCTAGGGCTCTAGAGTAGCTCCATGTGTCTTGTCATCAAAAACAGAAGGCAGAGAGTCTGTCTGTATCTGGCCTCCATGAGCTATTTATCTCTGTGTCATCTCTGAATAAGTTCATCAACCTGCGACCTGATTGACAGGCTAGATTCCACCCCTTTGTAAACTGACACCAGATTATGTAGCTACCACAGACCAACCTTCTCAACTTGACACTTTTACACAACTCTTTAGCCACACATAATTCTTAACAAAACTATAATCTCATATCTGTACCTGACAGGATGAAACGAAAAAGTATACAACTCAATATGTGCCAAAGCCTCATTTAAACATAATATTATATAAGTGAACACAACAAAATTCTATGCCTGTGGGGGGAGGTCAGACGCTTACAGACATCCTCCCTGAGGGCAGTTAGTCACCAGACTATATGGCAGACCTCACTCCCTGCTACTGGGAACAATAAACAATTCCTCCCTGAGGCCTGCGACCATGCGTTCTCACCCTACGAATAATGATCTCTATCAGTTGAGTCAGGGAACTGGCCAAACTGACTCTGTGACATCCAAAGTTAATTTATCCGCCCAACTCATCACATGTATACCCCCAATCCCTCCTCTTACTTTTGCATGTATGTCCCTAGACCACCCCCTCTCATTACTGTATTACCTATAGCACAACCCATTTCTGTGATGTTGGCACTGACCTGTAATTAGGGGGCTTGCATGTCCCAGGAGAATTTTAAAAGCTTGCACTAGCATTAAAGAGGGTTCTCTCCCTCCACGTAGACCACCAAACGGGGCTGAGGTGAGCATACCACCATGAATCATGTCTGACTACATTTATTTCTTTACTTCTATCGCTCATGCTCTCTATAACTTTACTATGATCTTTGCTTATTATCACTGTACAATTGTGCCTACCGGACCTGTAATGATGTGTTAGGGGCTGGTTTCCCCTGACATATACCTAACAATTGCAGTTAAGTAACACACCTCAATCCTATCATCCTATAAATATATAACCCCACCTATGAAAGTTTGTAAGCCTTTATCTCCTGTTTTGGGTATCCAATATCTGCTGTCCACTTACATCAACCCAGTGCTCTGAGGAGACAACCATATTCTTTGATGTGAAGCGTCTTCATTCCAATGGGAACCTGTGACATCCACATCCATAAGCAAAGTCAAACCAGGACAGGCTGCCTATACAGTAAGCAGCAATATGCACCAGTTTATAGGCTTAAGTATCTCCTTTTCATCTGGTTGGGCAGGGTCAATTCAATGTGGACTGCCTCACTTGTACTTAACAGGGTGCCCATTGTTTGCCTTGCCTTTAGACAATGGACCCATCACCAATTCTAAACAACCCCTGTCCCCTCGGGATATGTCATACCATAAGCTCAGGTTCCACACACCTCTATAAACTTCAGACCAGCCAACCCACTCTTGTCTATACTTCCCATCCTGACAAAACTGCTGGAAAATATCAAACACACAATAACCCAGAGCCTCTCTTCTCATCAGCACTTCATCTATTGGTGCTGCTATTGTTATTAGCTTTTCAACTTCACACCATAGGTTAGCCCTGCCCTCTCTAATGATAGTGGCAGACTTATCCATGCCCTTAGGGGTCAAGACAGCAATATCAGTGTTATTACGCCTAGTCAGGCTGGAGAAGCAATTTGAGAAACTCATATTTATGATTTGTTTCTCCACAACGGCACCTGATACCAACTGTGTTAGGCAGGATTCTCTAGAGAAACAAAGCCAGGACACGTAAGATTTTATATATACATATAAAATCCATATATATAGATAGATTTATACAGCACTAAGGAATATAACAACTAATTAGTCCACACAGCAGTACAGAGGGCTCGGTGTGTTTTCATTTATATGTGTGCAAGTGGATAAACTAGAGAAACAAATCCACAGAAACTCATATGTATAAGAGAGTTTTAAATAAAGGGTAAGCGTATATTAAGAAAACATCCCAACCCAGTGCTGTCCAAAACTGTAAGTCCAACATTAGACCACATGTCCGAAACCAATCTAGAAAGTCTTCCTCAATCTCATAAAACACATGCAATGACGCTGACTGCAGGAGGAAAGCTGAAATCAGTGAACATGTGAGCATCTCAGCACTAATAGGGGTCTCTGCATGACTGCTCCAACACCCAGGGCTGCATCGGGGTAGGTCCATGTGGCTTCTCCTCAGGGATGTCTTGCAGGAAGTGAACCTTACCAGCTGAAGTAGGGAACTGGCTAAGGTAGCTGCACCCTGGTCCGACAATCAGAAAGCAAGAGATCCAAGAACTGAAAAGGCAAGGCTCACTGAGCCATTTATCTCTACACCCTTCAATTAATTCCATATGTGTTTATTGTCCAGGTTGGCACAAACAACCTTAACAATCTCAATATGTATGATACATATATGATGTTAGGTGTAAGTCTATTAATGTCTGGCAACTATATATGACTAAAGAATTGCATACAGGTGACCAGTTGACAAGTGGTAGATTGTGATAAGTAGGTTTATTGTGCCAAAAAAACCCACAACCAAACCCAAACATGTTGGATTAATTGGGTTGCAGTTTGATTGGAGGGGAAAGAGAAAAATGGTTTGGCAAGGCCCAGTCCTCTCTCTCTTGCTGTCTGGTGATCTGACCAGTGTGTATCTGCTTTAGCTAGTTCTCTGCCTCAACTTGTAAGCTATAGTATTTGAGGGACAGCCAACCCAAGGATCATGTTGCTAGAGATTGCAATTCCTTTGATATCTGCTTTGACACACTGCTATTGTGTACATTGCTTGAGTTTGAGGCTGGTGGATCTTGTCGTTTTGCTTGAGTTCAATATCCCATCTGGGCCTGTTTTGCTACACTCCTCGGCTGCTGACTGTTGGTGCCTACCCTGCTGTTTGCCGCCTATAGGAGGATTCTGCCTGCATTGTTTGAGGGAAGGCTCAGCTGACCTTGGACCCAGCAGCTCTTGTGAGCTGAAGGACTTTTAGTATATTAACTGTTCCAAGGAAGTGAGTTTATGTGAGCCTTCTGTACTGCTGTGAGGGCTAATTAGCTGTTATAGTCTTTGTGATATATATATATATATATATATTCATATGTGTCCTGGTTTTGTTTCTCTAAAGAACCCTGCCTAACACACTGTCCTTTTTTTTTGGCCCATACTGGTGCCCTTATTAGGGCAACTATGTCAGGTGTTTGAGTGGAGCTCCTGTGAGGGAAAGACTGAGACTAAATGACCTGCATACCTGGTTCCAGTGAGGACAAAACTGCTTCACAGTAGGGGTACAATACCTTATCTGGCACATTCAAGGGTACAACAGTGAGATCTGGTCAGATTGTTTGAACAGTGTCTTCCATGCAGAGGTTTTTTAGGTCTGTATCTGGACAATTAGTTGCACACCATTGGGTATGTGGTGCTTGGCTAATCAGGATGGATTTGTTTCTGCCTAAACAATTAAATAGGCTGCTTGGAGATGATGCAAGTTCAACATTTCCTCACTGGTAGGGGCAGTCTCTGGCTGCTGCAAGCTTTCCTGTAATAGATATTCTTCTGACAGGGGACAGGTTAGTAAGATGCATGCAAGGGCCACAGGCAGGGACAGTTTGAGGTGTGGCCCTTCAAGGGATATTATATCATGGAGTTTTTGGATGCTGTCTCCCCTGAAGAGGGGCTAGGGACAGTCAGAACGTTTTATGAAGGGGAGAGTGACTGTGTTGTTCCCCAGGTTGACTGACCTATTTGTAGTCCAGGTGCAGTAAGAAGTTTTTCTTGCAGTCCCTTGGATGGTAATCTTGTCGTTGAACATTGTTTTTGTTAAAATTGAATATGTAGCTCCATTGTTGACTAAAACCTGACAGCTTTTCCCTCACCTGTAAGGTGAAGCTGGGCTTCTGGGGCCTAAGTTTAGAAGAGTCCTGACCACACCAGTCTTCTTCTAAGCTAAGTACAGCACAGGATGGATGGGTGGGGACTTTCTTTGTTTTCTGAGGGCTTTCATTTCTCCAATGTCCTTCATTTTTATGATAGGCACATGGTTTTTGCCCATGGGCATAAACGTTTCTCCCGTGATGGGGTGTCAACCATGATAGGCTTGTCTCTCTGGTTAGGCTGCTACAACTGCCTTTATTCTGGCTTTACTCTTTGGGTCATCTCTGTTGACAAATACCTTTTGGGCTACTTCTTTTTTTTTTCCTTTTAAATCATTTTATTTGGGGCTCGTACAATTCTTATCAGAATCCATACATACATCCATTGTGTCAAGCGCATATGTACATTTGTTGCCATCATCATTCTCAAAGCATTTGCAATCTACTTGAGCCCTTAATATTGGATGCTCATTTTCCCCCTCCCTCTCCACTCCCCCCTACCTCATGAACCCTTCATAATTAATGAATTATTATTATTATTATTATTTTGTCATGTGTTACACTGTCCAACTTGGGCTACTTCTAAAAGCTTGGAAAAATCATTCTTTTAAACCCATCTAACTTTTGGAGTCTTCTCTTGATAGCTGGTGCAGATGGAGTAACAAAGGCCAATGTTATACTTCTGTTATATTCAGGGCCCTCGGGGTCTATAGGAGTGTATGTACTGTAAACCTCCCAGAGTCGTTCTAAAAGGGCAGCCAGGGTTTCCTGCAGACACTGAAAAAACATTTCTAACTTTAGACAAAACTGTAGGGCATCTAGTGGCTCATTCAACCCTGCTAGCAGATACCGGTGTCAAGTGTCCAGAGCATGGATGCCCTCTCTGGTATTTGGGTCCCAGCTGGCTCTATTCTGTGGAAATACATTCTCCAGTTGGTCCTGATTTTTTGCTATGGTCTCACTCCAACCCCCAGCCCCACTGGGGCCTATAATTTCCTTCTGAGATTCCTGACAAATGTGACTTCATTCTTCTGCTGTAAAGAAGACAATTAGTAATTGATATTCATCATCCCAAGTGGACAGCAGGGTTGGAACAGAGACTCTAAGACACTAATTAGGGCCTTGGTTTATCTGAAAATGGCAGATGATGGTTTTTCCTATGGTATAATTTGCTGATTAAAAAAAAAGGATATAAACAAAAAAAGAATTGATCTTTTGGGTCCCCTGTCCCGGGCTGTGCCTCTTGCAAGGAAAGAATCGAGACATTGTGAGAGGGCCCACTATGGGTGTGTAGAGGAGACAAAGCCTGGTCTTTTGATTCCAAAGGAGTCCATGGGGTGATCCCTCCTTATAAGGGTTCAACATAAGGTAGGAGAAGGTCAGACTCCTCAGGAAGTATAGGGTAAACTGCCCTATGGGCTGTCTCCTTGGGGCAGCACTAGGTGCCACACTACCCTTACCGTTTATCAAAGCCCCTGAGTCAGAGCAACCAAGTGGTTCAGAGGACTAGCACCCATGTGATCAAGCACTATGGGACCCAAAACAATGTGACTCATAACATAAAGGAGAGCCAGCAGGAGGTTCTGGAGAGGAGTCCACTCCACCAGGGCAGCCACTGCCAATACAAGGTCTAAGAACAACAATGGGACAAGGAAGGAGGCAGGACAATCATGGTGGGACCATTGGAAAACACGAAAACAACATCATAACAGCCAGACTCTTCAAGGGAACTCTCATTAAAGAGTATACCTCAGAGAGTTAAGACTGCAGATGGTCCCCATTACCCTCTTCCCATCCCCAATCCTGATGGACGAATCCCAAAACAGAGAACACAGGTCTTTACATCGGAGGTGAACCAAGTAGACTCCAAATAAAGATTTGGGGTGAGCATCTCCTGGGCGGCTCCTGGAATTCTCCTTGCCCGGGACAGCTTTCCGGCTGAGACTGTATTCCAAGCAGCACAAGATTTCCTCACTGGGCCTCCAAAATATTGCATATTGGGAGAAATTAATAACCACTATAATGCCACAGATGTCCAAATTGGGAGTCCTTATTATACCCAGGACCATTGGAAGGACTCATATCTCTCTCAAAAATTCCCCGAAGACCCGAACAATATTAAGGTGGGGCTTATAAGGACAAAATCACAGCTGGTTTGCTAGCAAGACAGTGGGAAAGTGGGGGTGTGGAGGGTGTTGAAGGGTTAGGATTGCTTCCGGCAAGGTCTTTAGAGAAGCTAAGAAGAGTGTTAATCTTTGCCTAACTTTGTGAGACATGTGAAATTGGAGTAAAGTACAAAAGGGAACATTCGGAGAACAGGGGGATGTTGACTTTTGGGTAATAATATACTGTGAAACACATCTTGGGGAAGTGGGGAGAGAGAGGTTAAATGCTTCAGGAATGAGAGATGCCTGGATAGCCTTGAATTTTTAAAAATGGAACCACACGAGTGAAGCCTTGGGAGAGGTTCATACACTACCAGCAAGAATTTGTGCCTGGGCACTATCACAGGATTCCCTGTGAGACAAGATAAAGGGGTTCATCTCAGGGTCACTGCTAAAGAGAATTTCTAACTAAATGTGTTAGTCTAGGTGGACTAGAGAAACAAATAAAGAGACACTCATACAGCAAAGAGTAATTGTATCTTAAGAAAACACCCCAGCCTTGTCCAGATCATGTCCTTAAGTCCTATATTAGTCCATATGTCCGATACCAGTCCACAAGTTCTTCTTCCGACACATGCAACACATCACAAGCAAGTGGGTGGAAAGTCTTGTGGATCCAGTGGTGGTGCAAGCATCTTAGCACTGGCGTGGATCTCCCAGTGGCTTCTCGAGCTCCAGAGCTCTGACTCCATCAGTGTATCTCCATGTGGCTTGTCCGCAGAAAGATGAAGCAGAGGGTGGAAGCAGAGAGTGTATCAGGCCTCTAGTGAGCTACTTATCTCCTGTTGCATCTCCAAATGAGGTCATCAAGCTGCAACCTGATTGACAGGCTAGACTTCACCCCTATAACCTATTTAACAAGTTGACAGGAAATCATGTATCTACCACTTTAAGTTACATGAAATGAAAATATATAATTATCCTAACTTCATTATATTTCCAGCATTAAATAATGGGGCCCTAAAGGGATGTTTTATTCCATTCTATAGGGCTGCTGTGGTTTGGAATAGATTCAATAACAATGGGGTCTTTGCAACCCAGACATTAAAATATTGAGTTTACACAGTTTTATAAGAATAACAATTAAAAATTATTTTTAAAATAATGACGGCTTGACTCTTGGAGTTCTCCCTCTTTCATCCCCCACTCTTAATCTTCATTTTCTCATATCTATGAGATCTGTTTAGGATGGAAATATTCGTGGTTGATGATCCGAAAGAACTTAGTAGGAACTCAATATATTTGAGA
This sequence comes from Tenrec ecaudatus, assembly GCF_050624435.1. Classification (NCBI taxonomy): domain Eukaryota; kingdom Metazoa; phylum Chordata; class Mammalia; order Afrosoricida; family Tenrecidae; genus Tenrec; species Tenrec ecaudatus. Next base: position 123,521,034 of record NC_134542.1, read on the forward strand.
ATAGGTTGAGAATTTGCATGATAATCTATTTTTCTTTGTTTGTTTAAAACTATTTTTCAAGAAAGAAACTGGATCACATATGAGGAGAAAATTTAGAGAAAAAGAAAAACTGTGCCTGGGGATGCTGTGAGTTATGAGAAGTAACCCTAATTCCAACAGGAAATTCTCCCTGTCTGTGCCTGCACAGGGCTGGGTCCCCATAGTCAGTGGGTCCTGGGCAACTCGTGCTGCTCAAGGTCTTCCCTAAACAGAAGAGGAAATGTATACCCCAGTAGCAAAGAGGCACAGGACAGGAATCTGTGATCAGTTACCTGGTGATCTCTGTGGATGCAATTTGAGACTAAGAATAAAAGGTGTGTTGTCTCTCTCTTCCCACTCTTTTATAAATACTCACAACTACTAAAGGAAACTAACAAAACTAACGAAATTATAAACCGTCATATTATGAGGATAGTTTTGGAGAGTAATACTGAAAAAATAAAACTGAGACCTATCCTTTTCCTGCGGGAAATAGGGACTGACAAGTATTCCCAAATACAACAAGAAATTAGTCCTGAAATGCCATCTCCACCTGGCCATGGATTATGGTGCTTTTGGGGTCCTGAGGACCTCTGGAGCTCAATCTCCTTTCTGCAGGGGAGGTTTGTGTCTGGACTCATCCTGACTTCCCTTCACTATGTCTCTTGAACAATAATACATGATGTGTCCTCAATTTTTAGGCTGTCCACCTGAAGAAACAGGGTGTTTTTGGAGTTGTCACTAGGAGGTGGTGAATCAACCCTTTATGGAGTTTGTGTAGTATATGTAAGTACTACCATCCCCACTACTGTTTGAGAACAACCTGGGCTCTTCCCTGTAGCCTGTTGGATTCAATCCATGCTATACCTACTGAAGGGCAATCTAGAGGCTTCATAGGAGAGTCTTAGACACCCCACAGGCTGCCTCAAGTCGTCCCCAGACTCCAACAGTTGCACCTTACACTGGACACCTGAAAACACAGAACCGCTCTGTCCAGGAAAACCATCACACAGAGCTACTCGTGCCCACTCACGCATACTTGCTGTCCACAAAATGACCTGTTAAAATTCCACAGGGAAAACCTAGCTCAGCACAGATTCCATGGTTTTTGGCTGTGTTCTTTTCTAATCACTTAATGGAGACCTCCTGGGATTCTGGAGCTGGGGTGCCTCTCCCAGAGCAGTAAGTTTGGGGCTGGGCTGGTTTTCATCAGCAGACTGAGGGAATTATTTGCATGTTGGGAATCTATAAAGCTACTATTCCGCAGTAGGAAAGCCACCTCTTTGGTTAAGTTAGATATAAAGTCCAAGTACATTATCCTGCTTAAATGTCTTTCCCACAGGTTCTCCCCTAACAGCTATGTTGTCTTAAAGTGAGCCCATAGTTTATTTTTATCTCCCTTCAGCAGGACACATCCTGTTACTATCTCTTCCACCTTGTCACTGAGCCCCAGTCATACCTTCCCCCGATGCAGGTATTAGCTTTCCTCACTTGTGAGCTCAGGGACCTTACTGTAGCTTCCATCCACCTTGTGACATATGTACTAGGGAATATGGATGTATTATGGCTACCTGTAAATATCCCAAGATAGTAAAGATACTCTCTTCTCATCTACCAGTTCCACGTGGACCATTAAGAGGGGCTGCTACCATAAAATGTGTCTGACTCCTTTATTGTACTCGCTCTCCAAATCTTTCCTATCCCCTAAGAATTTACAATGATCTTTATATACTATAACCACACAGTTGGGCCTATTGACCTTTTGGTTGTTAGAGACTGGTTTCTTCTAACACAGGTCCTCTACCTATATTGTCATATATATGAAGTTGCATGACTTACGACAGGGTCATTCCAAGAGCAGTGAAGTACAGGCAGAGAGCTCCTTAAAGGCAATAATGGTGAGACTTCCTCTTACACAATTCAAATGTCTCAGTTCTTCTTCGGTCTTCCTTATTCAATGTCCAACATTCACTTGCATATGAGACAACTGAAAATACCAAGGTTTGGGTCATTTGTGCCTTATTCTTCAAAGTAACATCTCTGCTTTTAAATACTCTAAAGATGGAGTGTGCAGCAGATCTCCCTATTGGAACTAATCTTTTGAGTTCTTGACCATTGCTTGCATGGGCATTGAATATGGAACAAAGTCAAAATTCTTGACTACTTAAGTCTTCTCTCCATTTATCCTGTTGTTACCAATTGATTAGTTGTGGGGATTTAAGTTTTCTTTACGGTGAATGGTAATCCATACTGAAGCCTACAATACTTGATCTTCATAAGCACATGCTTCAAGTCTTCCTGATTTTCAGCATGTAAGGTTGAGTCATCTGCATATTGCAATGTGCTTGTAAGTTTTCCTGTAATACCAATGCCATATTCTTCTACTCATGGGGTCATGATGGGGAACAGGTGATGTTTACCTTTATAAAGATCATGTGGACTGTGCCTTGTTTGTTACTAAACATGTTGGGGTGAGTTCACTTGAGTTTGAGCAATACTATCATGGAAAATCTTGCCTGATCTCTTCTGGAACCAGAACAGGGGTGTGGCATGTAGTTCAGTGAGAAATAATGCAGACGGGCCAGGGCATGGTGCCCCAACTGACTGGAATGGAAAACGCTCCTAATTTTTTTGTTTTTTAAAAATCGTTTTATTAGGGGCTCATACAACACTTATAACAATCCATACATACATTCTTTGCCAAAGCTTTTCTTTCTTGTTGTGTTTTGTTGTCTTTGGTTTGTTGTTGTTTTGTTGTATATTGTTGCTTGGTTTAGCTCTGTCTTGTTTTTGTACATGTTATTTTCTCCACAGGTTTGTCTAAATAAGATAGGCTGGATGAACAATCTGGAGGAGAATACAACAGGACTGATTTCCGGGGGGACATGGGAGAAGGGGAGGTCGGGGAAAGGTAGTGGTGTCAACAAACCTAGGGAAAAGGGAACAACAAGTGATCCAAATCAGTGGTTAGGAAGGTGTGGGAGGCCTAGTAGGTCATGATCAAGGATAATGTAATCAAGAAGAATTGCTGAAACCCTGGTGGGGACTGAGCATGATAGTGAGACAGGAGGAAAGTCAAAGGAAATTGAAGAAAGAGTTGGAGGCAAAGGGCATTTATAGCGGTCTAGATAAAGATGTGTACATATGTAAATATATTTATATATTAGGATAGGGAAATAGATCTATGCACATATATTTATAGGTTAAGAATTAAGGTAGCAGAAGGAAATTGGACCTCCACTCAAGAACTTACTCAATGCAAAAATACTTCCCTCTATTAAAAAGGTATTCTATGATGAGAGAGCCTGGAAAATGGCACCTGGTCCCTCTAAAACAAGTCAACACAAACAGCCATCAGCCCCAACGACCTCAATGAAAAAGCAGGAGAAACAAAAGGCAAAGGTAGAAGATGTACTGAACATAACAACATATATGGAAGAAACAGACATTGAGCTGCCATACAAAGAAATTCTCAGAATTCTGCTTGGAGTCATACAGGATATGAGGGAAACAATACAGAAAAAGGATGAAACAATAGAGGAGATAAAAGCCATACACCAAAGGGAAAAACAGTAGCAGAATCACGGTCCTTGAGAATCGATTGGAGGAATCAGAGAATCACATCAGTGACTTGGAGGACAGCCAAGCAGACATTTATAAACTTGAACAAAAATCTAATAATACCATCAGAGAAACTGAAGAAAACCTAAGAGCTATGTCTGGTTCTATGAAGCAGAACAACATTAGAATTATTGGCATACTGGAGGAAGACACAAAAAAGAAGTCATCTGCAACAATAGTGAGAGAATTCTTGGAGGAAAACTTCCCCAGCCTAATGAATGAAAACCAGGCAATCATTCAGGAGGCTGAAAGAACACCAGCAAGATTGAGCCCCAAGAAGTCACCAAGGCACATAATAGTTAAACTATCCAACTTTGAGGGAAAGGAGAAAATCATGAGAACAGCTAGGGAAAAACAAGCAATCACATATAAAGGTTCCCAGATAAGAATATGCTCAGACCTATCAGCAGAAACTATGAAAAAAAGAAAGAGGGAGTGGAGTAAAATATTCCAAAAATTGAAGAAAAACAACGCAAATGCAAAAATACTCTACCCAGCCAAATTATCGATCAAGATCGATGGAAAAGTAAAAGTCTTCCCAGACAAGGAAAAACTAAAAAAATACGTTAAAACAAATGCAGCCTTACAAAAGATCCTTGCTGCCTAAGTATGGGCAGAAGCACAACACTCACCAAGCATCAATAGAGACCGTCACATAGAACAACCTCACCCAGAGGGCAACAAAGTGAAAACAGACCCCAAGATAGCAATGGCTTAAGGAGGGAAAGAAGTCAAAAATGATACACACACAAAACACATGCTAACAAGAAAGGAAAATAGGAAAACTCCCAACACAATGGTATAAGATGACATCACAGAGTCCGCAGATGGAGATAATAACCCTGAATATCAATGGCCTGAACTCTGGCATTAAAAGACTGAGACTAGCAGACTGGCTTAGAACACACAGGCCATCAATCTGCTGCCTACAGGAGACACATCTCAGGCTACAGACAAAAATAGGCTGAGAATCAAAGGCTGGAGAAGGACCTACCAAGCAAACAGCAATACACAAAAAGCAAGGGTTGCAATCCTAATCTCGGATAAAATTGACCTCAAAGTGCAAACCATAAAAAGAGATAAGGAGGGGCACTATATAATGCTCAAGGGAATTGTAGACAATGAACCACTAAGCATTGTAAACATATATTCCCCGAATGAGAGAACAGCTGAATACGTCAACCAAACACTCCAAAAGATTAGGAAAGAAATCACAGACTCGACAATTGTAGTGGGTGACTTCAACACACCACTCACTGAGCAAGATAGACCACAGGGAAAGAAACTCAACAAGGAGACTAGAGAGCTAAACACCACAATTAGACAATTTTACCTGATAGATATGTACAGAGCTTTCAATCCAAATACAAAACATTTCATATTCTTTTCAAGTCCCCATGGCACATATTCGAAGATAGACCATATGCTGGGACATAAGGCAAATCTACATAAATTTAAGCACATTCGCGTGCGTGCCCCCGCTGCGATCTATTGAAAGTCAGCCCTCGATACAAGGGTTTGTAAAAAAAAAAATAAATAAAAATAAAATAAAATTTTTAAAATGAGGGAAAAAATTAAGCACATTCAAATAATACAGACCTCTCTATCTGTGCCATAAGACTGGGAATCAACAAAAGGAAGACAAAGAAAATAAGAGCAAATAATTGGAGGATGAATAACTCTCTACTGCAAAAGGAGTACGTTCTGGTGCAGATCAGAGATGAAATCAGGAAATTTCTAGAAACCAATGAAAATGAGCACACGACGTACCAAAACTTATGGGACACAGCAATGGAAGTCATCAGAGGAAGTTTCATAGCAATACATGCACACCTGAGAAAGGAAGAGAGACTCATGATTGATATGCTCACACAAAATTTACAAAAACTAGAGCAGAGTCAGCAGGACAATCCTACTAATAGCAAAAGAAAAGAAATTATAAAAAAAATCAGGGCTGAAATCCAGGAGAGGGAAAATAAGAAAACTATGGAAAAAATTAATATCGCTAAAAATTGGTTCTTTGAAAGGATAAACCGGATTGATAGACCATTGGCAAACCTAACCAAAGAAAGGAAGGAACAAATCTCAATAGAAAGAATAAGGGATAAAAGAGGGGTCATTACAACAGACCCTAATGAAATCAAAAGGATAGTTACACAGTACTATGAAGGATTGTACTCCAATGAATTCAACAATTTGGAAGACATGGACAAATTCCTGGAAAAACAATCCCTCCCTAGACTATCCTTGGTGAAAATCAAGAATCTCAACAGACCCATAGCAGTAGAAGAAATAGAAAAGGTTATCAAGGGATTATCAACTAAAAAATCACCTGGACCAGATGGCTACAGTGGATAATTCTACAAAGCATTTAGGGAAGAATTAACACCAATCCTACACAAACTTTTCGAGAACATAGAAAATGACGGCAAACTCCTTCAATGAAGCTAGTAAGGATCCAAAAATCCTTAACAAAATACTAGCCAACAGAATACAAAAAGTATATAAAACAAATACTTCACATGACCAAGTGGGATTCATACCAGGGATGCCGGGATGGTTCAACATACAAAAGGCCATTAGTAGTATTAATCACATTGACATGAAAAACTATAACCATATGATAATACCAATAGACTCAGAAAAAGCATTCAACAACATCAACCACCAATTCCTTTTTAAGACACTTGCAAAGATAGGAATAGAAGGAAAGTTTCTAAAGATAATACAAGCTATAGATGAAAAACCAACAGCCAACGTGGTAGTCAATGGAGAAAAGACTAACACAATCCCACTGAAAAAAGGGGACCAGATAAGGATGCCCTCTTCCCCACTCCTATTTAATATCGTGGTGGAGGTTTTAGCTAACAGCATAAGGCAAAGAAGAGACATCAAAGGTATTCGTCTGGGGAAGGAAGAGGTGAAATTATCGTTATTTGCAGATGATATGATTTTATATATGGAAAATCTCAAAAGTTCCACAAGGGGAGTACTGGAAGCTATAGAGGAGTTTGGCAGAGTGGTGTGATACAAGATCAACAAACAGAAGTCCATCGGACTGTTATACACATTAGATAAGACCACAGAAGAAGCAATAAAAAAGATGGTACCCTTCACAATAGCCAAAATAAATAGTAATATCTTGGGATATACCTGACTGAAAAAATAAAAGATCTATACAGGGAAAACTATAGAACACTATTACAAGAAACCAAGAGCGACCTCAACAAATGGAAGAATATCCCATGCTCTTGGATTGGAAGACTTAATATAGTTAAGATGTCAGTTCTGCCAAAAGCACTATATACGTTTAATGCCATCCCGATACAATTACTCTCATCTTTCTTCAAAGAAATGGAAAAACTGATTACCAACTTCATATGGAGAGGGTAGAAGCCCAGAATTAAACTTCATATGGAGAGGGAAGAAGCCCAGAATTAGCAGAGAACTCCTGAAGAAGAAGGACACCGTGGGAGGGCTTGCTTTACCTGGCTTTGGCACATACTATACAGCCACAGTTCTCAAAACTGCATGGTATTGGTACAATGACAGATACTCAGACTAATGGAAAAGAACTGAAAACCCAGAATTAAAGTCATAAGGGCCCCCAAAAAATCAAATGGGAAGCAGATGCCCTCTTTAAAAAGTGGTGCTGGAAAAAATTGATATTTACCTACAGAAAAATGAAGCAAGGCCCTTATCTCACTCCAGGCACAAGAATAAACTCAAAGTGGATCACAGACCTTGTAGTTAAACCCCAAACTTTAGGGCCATCAATGAGGGAATTGGGACCAACTTGAGAACTTTGGCACAGGGAATACACATGCTATCAGAAATAGGGAAGGACACAAACACAGAGGAGGCACAAATTGACAAATGGGATATACTAAAGATAAAACACTTGTGTACATCGAAAGAATTCACCACAGACTAGGAAAACATCTTTAGCAATGACACATCAGACAAAGGCCTTATTACTAAAATCTACAATACTCTGATAACTTCCAAAAAGAAAAAAACCAATAGCCCACTTGAGAGGTGGGCAAAGGACTTGAATAGAAGTTTCACAGGATCAGAAATCCGAATGGCCAACAAACTTATGAGAAAATGTTCCCCCCCTCCAAAAAAGAAAATGTTCCCGATCTTTAGCCATAAGAGAAATGCAAATTAAAACAATAATGAGGTACCACCTGACACCCTCAAATGTAGCCCAATTCAAAAAATCAGAAAGCAACAAGTGTTGGAGGGGCTGTGGGGAGACAGGAACTCTCATCCACTGCTGGTGGGCCTCTAAGTACGTACAGGCACTATGGAAATCAATCTGGTGATAGCTAAACAGATGGAAATAGAGTTACCATATGACCAAGCAATCCCCCTACTGGGCATATACCCAGAAGAGGCAAGAAACAAACCAAGGCCAGACATCTGTGCTCCAATGTTCATTGTTACACAGTTCACAATTGCAAGTAGCTGGAAGCAATCCAAATTTCCATCAACAGATGACTGGATTAAAAAACTGTGTTATATACATACAATGGAGTACTACGCATCACTAAAAAGTAGTGATGAACCTATGAGGCACATAGCGGCATGGGAAGAACTGGAGGAAATCATGCTAAGCGAAGTAAGTCAGGCACAAAAGGACAAGTACAACATGAGCCCGCCGAGGTAAGTATTTTTAAAAAAATGCAAAAGGGACATAGGGAAAAAGCTACTGTATACAAACATTTTTGGGGTGAGGACTGTGTAGTATGGCATAGACCAGATCAAAACCAGGGATGCGCATGATAGACAAGTGGGGAGGAGGTGGGGAAAGGAAAATAAAAGGAAGAATATAAGGAAGAAATGGGGAACGGGGGCATGGGGCACTAAACCCAAGGGGAGGCTATTATTTATATTTCCACAGGGAAAGAGGGACCAGACTTTAACCCAGTGCCGCAAGGTGTGATTGCAACATTCCGGCGTGGAGTAGGGAACCAGTGGAAAGGTCTGGGAGGCTGGCCCCAGCACCAAAAATTAAGTGAATTCCTGCCCATCCCCCGAGAAAAATTTGTTTCAAAGGACGACATTGATTCTGCAGCTCCAGGAGAGGAACATATCTGATCAGAGCACACACGCGGGAGCAGATGAAGAGGGAGGAGGAGAGAGTGGAGTACAGCCTGGCCCACCAGGCCATGAGGATGATGTTCCTGATTACAGCAGTCAGTTCACAGAGAGGACAACATGGCTGGCCCCACTAGGAGGCATGATGCCCCTCAGTGACCAATGGTGCTACAGGGGACAGAATTGGAGACACAGTGTGCGATTGCACCGGAACTGATCCCACCACACAAAGGCAAAGCAGTGGGGGCGTGCAGTGGAACAGCAATGGAATGGAGCGGCAAGGCCCCTGGGAATGTTGAAAGTGGACTTTGGGACCAGGGCTTCGTGCCCCAACAGACTGGACTGAAAAATATTCCTAAAGGCCAACAAACGATCCTTGAACTAACTACAAGCTTTTCTTTCTTGATGTGTTTTTTTTTGTTCTTTGTCAGTGGTTTGTTGTTGTTGTCTGGTTGTATACTGTTGCTTTGTTTTCCTCTGTCTTGTTTTTGTGCATGTTATTATTTCCACAGGTCTATCTAAATAAGACAGGCTGGAAGAACTATCTGGAGGAAAAACAATGGGATCAACAGTTTCATGGGGACTTGGAATAGGGGGAGGTGGGGGGTAAGGAAGTTGTATTAACTAACCCAGGGACAAGGGAACAACATGAGATCCAAATTAGTGGTGAGGGACGAGTGGCAGGCTTGGTAGGGAATGATCAAGGGTAAGGTTACATAAAGAAGAGGTGTAGCTGTAACCGAGGTGGGGACGGAGCATGATAGTGGGGAAGGAGGAAAGTCAAGGGAAATAGAGGAAAGAGCTAGGAGGCAAAGGGCATTTATAGAGGTCTAGACAAAGACATGTACATGCAAATATACATATGAGGATGGGGAAATAGATCTATGTGTCTATATTTATAGGTTAAGAATTAAGGTGGCAGAAGGACCTTGGGCCTCTACTCAAGCACTCCCTGAATGAATGAATACTTTCTTTTATTAAATTGGCATTCTATGATGCTCACCCTCCTGACACAACTGCTGAAGCCAATGCGGTGAACAAGTAAATGTGGTGAAGAAAGCTGATGGTGCCCGGCTATCAAAAGAGATAGTGTCTGGGGTCTTAAAGGCTTGAAGATAAATAAGCGGCCATCTAGCTCAGAAGCAACAAAGCCCACATGGAAAAACACACCAACCTGTGTGAGCACGTGGTCCCGAAGGGATTAGTTATCAGGCATCAAAGAACAAAAAAGCATATAATTGGCTGCACACTGCCATGATATGATAGCCGAGGACAAACGGGTGCATAAGCAAATGTGACGAAGAAAGCTGATGGTGCCCGGCTATCAAAAGAGACAATGGCTGGGGTCTTAAAGGCTTGAAGGTGAACAAGCAGCCATCTAGCTCAGAAGCAACAAAGCCCACATGGAAGAAACACACCAGCCTGTGTGATCACGGGGTGTCAAAGGGATCAAGTATAAGGCATCATTAAAAAAAAATCTTACCATAGTGAATAAAGGGGGAAGTGCAGAGTGGAGACTAAATGCCCATTTGTCATCTACTGGAGATTCCCTAGCAGAGGGGTCTAGGGGAGGAGATGAGTCAGTTAGGGTGCAATGTAGCACCGATGAAGAATACAGCTTTCCCCCAGATCCTGGATGCTTCCTCCCCCCCACCGCCCTGACACACGCTCAAACTACCATGATCCGAATTGTACCTTGCAAGTCTGGATAGGGTAGAGGATGTACACTGGTGCAGATAGGACCTGGAGGCACAGGGAACCCAGGGTGGATGATACCTTCAGGACCAGGGGTGTCAGGGGTGATACTGGGAGAGTAGAGGGTGAGTGGGTTGGAAAAGGGGAACCGATTACAAGTATCTACATTTGACCTCCTCCCTGGGGGATGGACAACATAAAAGGGAGTGAAGGGAGACACCGGATAGGGCAAGATATGACAAAATAATAATTTAAGAATTATCAAGGGTTCATGAGGGAGGGAGTAGTAGGGAGCGAGGGGTAAAAAGAGGACCTGATGCAAAGGGTTTAAGTGGAGAGCAAATGCTTTGAAAGTGATTAGGGCAAAGAATGTACAGATGTGCATTATACAATTGATGTATGTATGTGTATGGATTGTGATGAGTCGTATAAGCTCCTAATAAAATTTTTTTAAAAACATTTGTTGTTTATATCTCCACAGGGAAAGTGGGACCAGACTTCAACCCAGTGTCGCAAGGTGTGAATGCAATATCCCGGCGTGGAGGAGGGAACCAGTGGAGAGGTCTGGGAGGCTGGCCCCAGCACCATAAATTAAGTGGATTCCTGCCCTTCCCCGAAAAGAATGTGTTCCAAAGGACGACATTGACTCTGCAGCTCCGGGAGATGGACATATCTGATCAGAGCACACGGGAGCAGATGAAGGGGCAGGAGGAGAGAGTGGAGCACAGCCTGGCCCACCAGGCCGTGAGGATGATGTTCCTGAGTAGAGCAGCCAGTCCACAGAGAGAACAACATGGCTGGCCCTACTATGAGCCATGATGCCCCTCAGTGACTAAGGGCGATACAGGGGACAGTACCGGAGACACAGTGTGGGAATTGCACCTGACCTGATCCCACCACACCGAGGCAAATCACTTGGGGAGTGCAGCGGAACAGCAAGGGAATGGAGTGGCAAGGTCCCCAGGGAATGCTGAAAGTGGACTTTGGGGCCAGGGCGTGGTGCCCCAACAGACTGGACTGGAAAACACTCCTAAGGGCCAGCAGACGATCCCTGAACTAACTACAAGCTTTTCTCTTGTGAACTGTTTTGTTCTGTTCTTTGTCAGTGGTTTGTTTTTGTTGTTTTGTTGTCTGGTTGTATACTGTTGCTTTGTTTTCCTCTGTCTTGTTTTCGTGCATGTTAGTGACTCCACAGGTCTGTCTGAATGGGACGGGCTGGATGAACTGTCTGGAGGAAGAACAGCGGGACCGAAAATTCCGGGGGGACTTGGGGTGGGGGGGTAGGGGGGGTAAGGAAGTGGTGTTGGCAAACCCAGGGACAAGGGAAAAACACGGGACCCCAAATGGTAGAGAAGGGGGAGTGATGGGCATGGTGGGAAATGATCAAGGGTAAGGTTGCTTAGAGAAGGGGTGTACTCTAGCCTAGGTGGCAATGAAGCATGGTAGTGGGGCAGGAGGAAGGTCGGGGGAGATGGAGGGGGGAGCTGGGAGTCAGAGGGCATTCATGGAGGTCTAGACAGAGACATGTACATGCAGATGTGTATAGGAAGATGGGGAGGTGGATCTATGTGTCTATATTTATAGGTCAAGTGTTGGGGTGGCGGAAGGACCTTGGGCCTCTACTCAAGCACTCCCTCAATGCATGAATACCTTCTTTTATTAAATTGGAACTCTATGATGCTCACTCTCCCGACACAATGGCTGGAGTCAAAGTGGGTGAACAAGTAAATGTGGTGAAGAAAGCTGATGGTGCCCGGCTATCAAAAGAGATAGTGACTGGGGTCTTAAAGGCTTGAAGATAAACAAGCGGCCATCTAGCTCAGAAGCAACAAAGTCCACATGGAAGAACACACCAGCCTGTGTGATCGAGTGGTCCCAAAGGGATCAGTTACCAGGAATCAAAGAACAAAAAAATCATATCATTTACTGCACACCTCCATGATAGGATCGCTGAAGACAAATGGGTGCATAAGCAAATGTGGTGAAGAAAGCTGATGGTGCCCGGCTATCAAAACAGATAGTGTCTGGGGTCTTAAAGGCTTGAAGGTGAACAAGCGGCCATCTAGCTCAGAAGCAAAAAAGCCCACATGGAAGAAGCACACCGGCCAGTGCGATCACGCGGTGCCAAGGGACCAGGTATAAGGCATCATGCAAAAAAAAAAAACGATATAAGTGTGTGTATATATGTGTATATGTATATATATACCATATTAAATGAAGGGGGAAGTGCAGAGTGGAGACCCAAGGCCCAAGTGTCGGCCACTGGAGATCCCCTCATAGAGGGGTTTAGGAGAGGAGATGGGTTAATTAGGGTGCGAGGTAGTACCGATGAAGAACACAGCTTTCCCCCAGATCCTGGATGCTTCCTCCCCCCAACTACCATGATCCGAATTCTGCCTTGCAGGACTGGATAGGGCAGAGGCTGTACACTGGTACATATGAGGGCTGGAGGTACAGGGAATCCAGGGTGGATGACACCTTCAGGACCAAGGGTGTGAGGGGCGATGCTGGGAGAGTGGAGGGTGAGTGGGTTGGAAGGGGGGAACTGATTACAAGGATCCACATGTGACCTCTTCCCTGGGAGAGGGACAGCAGAGAAGGGGGGAAGGGAGACTCCGGTTAGGGCAAGATATGACAAAATAACGAGGTATAAATTACCAAGGGCACATGAGGGAGGGGGGAAAGGGGAGGGAGGGGAAAAAAAAGAGGACCTGATGCAAGGGGCTTAAGTGGAGAGCAAATGCTTTGAGAATGATTGGGGCAGGGAATGTATGGATATGCTTTAGACAATTGATGTATGTATATGTATGGATGGTGATAAGAGTTGTATGGGTCCCTAATAAAACGTAAAAAAAGAAAAGAGGAGAAAAAAATGATTAGGGCAGGGACTGTACAGATGTGCTTTATACAATTGATGTATGTATATGTATGAACTGTGATAAGAATTGTATGAGCCCCTAATAAATTGTTAAAATTAAAAAAAAGATTAAAAAAAAGAAAGAAAATGATTAGGGCAAAGAATGTACAGATGTGTTTTATACAATTGATGTATGTATATGTATGGATTGTGATAAGAGTTGTATGAGCCCCTAATAAAATGTTTTTTAATAAAAAAAAAAGAAACCCTACATGTCTATGTGATACATATTACCTAGGTATTGCACACAGAGTTGTATGTATATATTCACACATACACAGATGTATACACACATACACACACAAAGTCTAATGAAATGTTGCTTCCAGTACAATATTCAGGTTTGCATTTTTTTTCTTACTTCCTCAGATGAATAGCTTTTTGTCACTTCCCCGTTCTTGAAGACAGTATGAGGAAGATCATGACACATTCTTCAAAGACCTTTTCCTTCCTCAGGTGCAACAGACTTCCTTGCTAGACCTCGTATGTACATTGTTACAATAAAGATCTTTCGATGCATGAAATTCAAGATAGATAAGCTGCTCAGAAACAGTAAGGGAAGTAATGATTCTCTGAGTTTTCGGGAAGATGGTTGGGGGGAAAGGTGTATATCCCTAATAGCAATGATGACTGTATAACCTCACCCAAGGGGAACAAACATCAGAATTTCAGGAGATAGGATGCATGGGATGGTGGAAGTTAAAGCATATAATATATTGAGGGTTTCGTGGGTTCCAGAGTAGGGCAGGGAGGGGAGATGTGGGAGTTGATATCAAGGAGTTCGAGAAGAAAATAAAAGGTATTGAAAATGATGATGGCAGCAGTTGTACAATTATGCTTGATCCAATAGAACTATGCATTGTAATAATATCTGTAAGAGCCTCTAATAAAATGTTTTTAAAATAAATCCCTGCCAGTGTCCTATGTAATAGTCCATTTTGATCTTTTGTTAGGATTAGGATCTGGATCTTTCAAGACCATTTGTTATACAAGTTACCACATGACTACACTTGAAGGAAAAATTTAAGACATTTCTTGTTGACTTCTGTAGCAAAGTTCCACCATAAACAGAGGAACTATTTTCAAAATGCCTCCTTTTTCCTTTCACTCATTTTACAATTTGCTTACAACATATTAATATCTACTCCATTCTCTTAAGTAACCCTAAGATAAGGTAGCAGTAACTTGTAACCTTGTAACCCTTTGAATTCTCTATAACAGGGATTTTCTTACCTAAAATATCCCAAAGCTTCAATACAGTGTCAAAGGATTTCCAGAGTCAAGTCTGATTATTAGTGGCACTTCTGTACTTCTTGATACTATTGCATGTCTCAAATATTCACCCCATATTTTCTCACATGCATTACAAATGTCATAGCTATCACTGATCACAAAGACAGGCCCTGATGAAAACTGTGTTGCTCTAATTTTAAATGCATCGTTTTCATGGTCTTTCCCCCAAGCTGTTATAGCGCGATGTACTGCTGCTGGAACAGAATCGCCTGAAACAGGATCTTTTGTTCCATAGTACTTTTTATTTAAAGCAATTCCCGCTGCTCGATGTGTTCCTGTAAAGCAGTGGTTCTCAACCATCCCAATACAACGATCCTTTAATACAGTTCCTCATGTTGTGGTGACTCCCAAACATAAAATTATTTCGTTGCCACATCATAACTGTAATTTTGCTATTGTTATGAATAGTAATGTAAATCATAATGTGTATTCCGATGGTCTTAAGCGACCCTGTGAAATGGTCGTTCAACCCCAAAAAGAAGTTGTAACCCACAGGTTGAGAACCGCTGCAAAGTTAACCAAATGAGCGGAGGATCCAACGCCAGAAGACTCTTGGGAAGAGAATCCTCCATAGCCAAAGTCATGTAATTTATATTCAAGACCATTTAAGTCGCAGATGTTTCTAACACACATTTAGCCAATAATGTTTTCTGCTC
Source organism: Tenrec ecaudatus (assembly GCF_050624435.1). NCBI lineage: Eukaryota > Metazoa > Chordata > Mammalia > Afrosoricida > Tenrecidae > Tenrec > Tenrec ecaudatus. The sequence goes on from NC_134542.1 coordinate 123,536,337, forward strand.
CCTTGACTTGGTGGCCACTGTGATTGGATACCAAGACTACACAAGTATAGTCTCAATCCAGTGTTGTAGATGTGTCTACTGATTCTGGGTGACCTTAGCACATGTTGTCTGGCAGGAACTAAATGGTCTTCTAGGCCCTCCTTGGAAATCTGACCCCAGCTGAGATGAAGTGTCTTCGGTCAGAGAGGTTTTTAATAAGTACATATAAAGGAGGAAATTTATGTCCTATGAGCACTTGGCAGGCTTCTATCTAGTTGCGTGGGAGACCAGATCAGAATATTAAACAGACTGAGGGTAAAAGCCTTCCTTCATCTTGGTGTTTATTGTACAGTAGTGGACACATAGTATATTTGTCCCTTTGTGATCAACTAACTGCACTCAGCATAATGGTTTCCAAGCCCCTTCACATCATGTGGTGTTTCCTAATTCCATCCCTGTTTTTCAAAAAAGCATGGTATTCCACTGTGTGTATGTACCAGAGGTTCTTTATCCAGTCTCCTAATAATGGATATTTGGACAGTTTCCAGCCTCAACCAACATGGCAGAATCTATTAAAATAAAATTTCTTAGGACCACCTTTGCTGCTCTCAAAGCATGTCAATGTACTCTGTGTTGTTATGTAAAGTCAATCATCCTTCAAATTTTTCTCACCAATGCAATTTTCAGGTTTCTTACAAGGATTAATCCTTAGCCACCATGATAACCTAATGCCCACCCAGAAATAACACAATATAAACCCTGGGCAATTATAAGGAAATAAATAAACAAAAATAAAACAAGTCGCACCAGTCTCCATAAACTTCTGATGTGACCTCTCCACTTTTAATTCATCTTTGAGATCTTGCAGACCTTCCTTAAAATACTCGATTCATCTAAAAACCACAATTTTATATTGAACAGCCAATGTTCCAGTGACATGGGATATCCCCTTGAGTTTTTTAAATACATGATAATAGCCTTCAGTTCAAAATGCTTTTTCTCCACACCCTACAAAACACATACCTTACTTTTCTTTTTTGTTTTAAGGCTCTCTAAGGAAACTAAGACAACTGTATTGCTTAGGGAACTTGTTTGCAACAATCCACTGATTCACCAAACATATGTATATACATTTTACTTGGAATAAACCCTTGTATATAGGAACTGCTTTGCTACCTAGCTCATTGGCTCCAACTGGATCATAGGCTCATCTTCCCACTGGGAAAATCAATAAATCAGTATGGGACCTTTGTGCCTCTTCCACATCCCTAAATTTTGCTTTTGGGGAACATGCATTGGGGACCGTCTCAAACAACTTGAGTGAATACATGCTTTTTTTCTTTTTGTCACCTTGTTTACCCAAATGAAAATCTGGCAGCCTGTATACCCTCGTTGACTCTGTCTTCTGTGAGGCCAGGACAGCTTTCTCACTGAGTTATCTCATTGGGTTATCTCACTGGGTGTCCCTCATACAGTAATACATGGCCGTGTCCTCAGAGCTCAGACCGTTCAGCTCCATGTAGGCTGGACTTTTGGAGGTTTCCCTGGTCATGGTAGCTGTGCCCTGGAAATTTGGTGGGTACCTTGTTCCACCATTACTAGTGGAGATCTCTGCCATCCACTCAAATCTGTGTCCAGGGGTCTGCCTCACCCAGCCAATAAGGTAACTTGTGAGTGAGTATCCAGAAGTTCTGCAGGAGATCTTCATTGAAGCACCCAACTTGTGCACTTCAGCACCAGACTGGACAAGGTGAACCTCAGAGTCACTACCTGTTGAGTGAAGACAGGTGTACAAAATCAATCTAGAGTAGCTACAACCACTTTCTTCTCCCTGAGACTGGTGTCCTCTTTACCTGTAGTTGTCACCATGAAGAAGAGAATTCTCAAGATCCAGTCCATGATGTGAGAGCTGTCTTCTTAGGGTTTCTGTCAGGGAGGGTATGCTAGTTAAATGATGTTTCTGTGAACACATATACTCATATTTAATCTCATAGTTCTCTGATTGTTTGCATATTCATTAGATAGAGTATTTGAGTGGTAAGGCTTCTGATTAATAAATCACTTGTCATGAAGAATTCTATCTATCATGCAATCCTTGAAATCCAATCAACAAAGTTGTATTTTTCAACCTTTGAGTCTTTGTGACAAACTTTGTATTTCTTTTTTTTTTAACTTTGTATTTCTATCACTCATGGAAATTATATTGAATCCAGATTGTTTGTATGATTAAATATTAGACTGCAACAGTTCATTAAAACTTTTCATTTTTTCACATTAAACTTCAATAAACTTTAAATTAATTTTCCTTGGCTATCTATGGATATTAACCTTTCACTGACTTTGAACATTGTATTTGGGAGTGAAATGTTTTGGACAATGAATACAAGATCATTTTTTCCTTAAATTTGTCATTCCAGAAACATCAAACCATAAGAATTATGGACCTCCCAAAAATAAATTATGGACCCTGAAAACATCAATACTTATACATTTAAAATGTTTCATACCCAAGATGTCAATAGTCAGCATTTTAGTGATTTGTGAAAATTCTAAGTATATTGGAGTCATACTTCTTAATTCCATATTCTTATTTTATACATATTAATTTATTTGGCATCTTATGTTATTTAGTTTTTACCTTGATTTGGATGAATGTTAACAGAACAAATCTGCTTTCCTCTCAACAATCCATACCCATTTTGTTATATGTCATTGATTGCAATCCCCATAATGAGATATCACTTCTCTTACTTACCCTCTGGATTCCAATTTGCATTACTTTGTTTTTCCTACTTCTTTTGGCAGAGCATTTTATATTTAGATAAATGCTGCCATTTTTTTCAAATGGTCAATCATCCTGAGTGTGTGTTCTGTAGTGGCTTTTTTTCCCATGCTATTTACTGTTCAGCTAAACATTGAGCAACTGGAATGAGATATGTCCCACGCCTGGAGGTTTTCTGTGGTCTAAACTCTCAGGGATTTCACCAGCCTCTATCCAACCAGTAAGCCTTGTCTTTTGTAAATGGTGTTCTACATATTTCACTACTTTATCCAGGCCTTCTAAGGTAAGCGTAGGCAACTGTTATTGTTTTATCCATCCAAGGGCCATTTTGATATTAATGACCTTATTTATGGGCCATGCAAAATTATTAACTTAAAAATTAGCCTGCTATAGTTGGCCAAATATTTAGTTAACCCATCCCTATTGTTATAGTTGAACCTTTACTCCTTATATTTATGTATGTATGTATGTATGTATTTCACATGACCCCTTTTAGATAGGTCGATAATGGTAGCCTGATGGCTTCTTCTTTGTCTGGGCCTCAGGGTTTTGTAGGCTGATTCCTGTGTGGTGCATTATTCCATTGGATTCAGTGTTTCAACCAAATGCAGGGTTTCCACGTTATTCCACTGGATTGAGTCTGTGATCATCTACACTCTAATTTGTTCTGGGAAGAGATAGGTGAATGGCTGAAACTTCAATGGCGCCTCATAAGTTCTGAAGACTTCTATCACTGCTCAATAATATAGAATTTACCAGACTGTCTCTGAGGACTTCTTTGTGGCAATTAACCTTGATGTCCCAGAGACTGATCCCTGAGTGGGTAATTCCTTCTGGTAGTTCTTCAAGTCTACAGAATGCTCATAATTTTGTCTTTTATCCTATAGCTTCTCACTTTAGTCCTATCACAGCAGCAGTGAATGTTCCAACACCTTTTCTCCATGCATGTCACTGAGGATGACTTTACCTTGAGGAAGCAGAACTGTCCATGTTATATTTTGAAAACATTCTGAACCGGTGGATCAACTTCCAGCAGCATACTAGATAATGTTCTGTTGCTACCCATAAAGTTTCCATTATCCAATTTTTGAAGCAAAATCATCATGAGTTCTTCCTAGACTGTCTTACTAAAGGAAAGCCATTAAAATTCTCCAATAGTGAACACTCTTATAGCTTCTCGAATCAAAGTCAGTCACCAGAAAATGAACGAGCAAATAAATGTTTACTCAACAGTACTAGAACTGACAGATGGGCGTGCGATACATATAAAAAGGATGTACTTATATTAATTTTGCCCTAATACATTTGATTTTAAAAAGGGAAATTAAACAAATGTTTACTAGCAAATTCATAGTCCAAATTAAATGCAATGCCCCAAGTTAAAACTACTAGAAGTTCATGTAAGAAGAAATAAGACCAAATTTTGTGTATGTAGTTTTGATTAAAGAAACATTGCCCATAAGTGAAATGGCACTGAATTATACTTTTTAATGAAAAACATCTAATCTGGAGGAGAAAACAACAGGACCAGCAATTGTGGGGGAGGGACATGGCAGGGGGGAAGGCAGGGGAAAGGAAATTGGTGTTAACAAACCCAGGGACAAAGGAACAACATGTGCTCTACAATCGCTGGAAATGAGGGTGTAGGAGGCTTGGGTAGGACTTGATCAAGGACAATATATCTGAGAGGAATTACTGCAACCCAAATGAAGGCTGAGCATGATAGTGGGACAAGAGGAAAGGAAAAGGAAATAGAGGAAAGAACTAGGAGGCAAAGGACATTTATAGAGGTCTAGATACAGGCATATACATATGTAAATATATTTATGACAATGGGGAAATAGATCTATATGTATTATTATAGTTTTAGTATTAAGGTAGCCGATGGACATTGGGCCTCTACTCATGTACTCTCTCGATGCAAGAATAATTTGTTCTATTAATTTGCCATTCCATGATGCTCACCTTCCCAACATGATTGCTGAAGACAAAATGGGTACATAAGCAAATGTGGTGGAGAGCAGATGCTGCCCAGCTATCAAAAGATAATCTTAAAGGTGTGAAGATAAGCAAGCAACCATCTAGATGAGAAGCAACAAAGCCCACATGGAAGAAGCACACCAGCCTGGTGATCATGAGGTGTCAACAGGATCAGGTATCAGTCATTAAAGAACAAAAAATCATATCATTGTGGATGCGGGGGAGTGCAAAGTGGCGAACCAAAGGTCAACTGTACGCAACTGCACGAATCCCTTACAGAAGGATCACTAGGAGGAGACAAGCCAGTCAGGGTGGAGTATAGGACCAATGAAACATACAACATTCCTCTCCTCCCCCCCATTATCATGACTCCAATTCTACCTTACCCATCTGGCTAGACCTGAGCATGTACATGGGTACAGGTAAGAGCTGGAAAAAGAGAATCCAGGACAAATAAACCCCACAGGATCAATATTTATAGTAGCCGTACCAAGAGGGAAAAGGGAAGGTGAGGGGAGTTAGGGGGAACTGATCACAGTGATCTACCTATAACCCCCTCTCAGGGAGACAGACAAAAGTAGTGGGTGGAGGGAAACATTGGTCAGTGTAAGACATGAAAAAATAATAATTTATGATTTATTAAGTGATCATGAGGGAGGGAGAGTGGGGGAAAGAGGAGGGGGGATGAGAAGCTGATACCAAAGGCTCAAATAGAAAGAAAATGTTTTGAAAATGATGATGACAACAAATATAAAAAATGGATTGTGATGAGTGATACTATGTATCACCACCATAGCATATGTGACCCCACCACTGCAGACCCTTACCCAAGGGCCAGCTCCAAGAGTAGATACTGGTGATGGAATAACCAGCGACCATACAGGTGAGGGTCAACAATGGACTGTGCTTGACCAGACCTGGACAAGACTCCTGAAGCAGCACCTGGGACAGTACACATAGAAATAAAGAAAGTAGGTCCCTGTCAGTCACATGCACTCACCACAGGCCCCATACACCAGCTTTGATATCTGAGGCCCTCACCTTGGGGAACTCTCACCTGGCACAGGAGAACACATAGCATCTTTGACCACAACACTGCTTTTCCAGAGGACCTATAGCACTAACTGAAGATGTGATGGCTTTCACAGACCAAGGGTGGAATTTTACCTCTACATTTAACGGTTGTCATGGACACTGCAGTGTCCTTTCCCCAGGTGAAATGGGTGCTTCTGAAGCATGAACATTCCTGCTCAGTCTCTTGAGTTGTGGTTTGTGCATGGCCACCGAATAACTTCTCAGAGAGCTCACCTTGAATTTATTAATCAAGCTCACAGATTGATCCATTTGGGAAAATTATTCATATTTTTGACAATGAATGCAGTGACACTATCTCTGAGTAGGCAGTTTTAAAGCTTATTTCCCATTCAGATTTCTCCTTCATTTTTTTCTTTTTGTGAGTCAGTGAATAAGAATGAGTGAGTCAGTCACTGAGTCAGTCAGAGAGTGAGAGTGAGTGAGTCAGTGAGTGAGAGTAAGTGAGTCAGAGTGAGTGGGTCAGTGAATGAGAGTGAGTGAGAGTGTGAGTGAGAGTGAGTGATTGAGAGTGAGAGAGTGAGCGAGAGTTGAGTGTGAGAATAAGTGAGAGGGTGAGTGAGAGTGAGTGAGAGAGTGAGGGAGAGTGAGTGTGAGAGTGAGAAAGTGTGAGAGAGTGAAGTGAGTGTGAGAGTGAGTGAGAGTGAGATTGAATGAGAGTGAGAGTGAAGTGAGTGAGTGAGAGTGAGATTGAATGAGTGTGAGAGTGAAGTGAGTGAGTGAGAGTGAGATTGAATGAGAGTGAGAGTGAAGTGAGTGAGAGTGAGATTGAATGAGAGTGAGAGTGAAGTGAGAGAATGAGAGTGAGAGTAAGTGAGTGAGATTAAATGAGTGAGAGTGAAGTGAGAGAGTGAGAGTGAGTAAGAGGGAATAAGAGTGAGAGAGTGAGTGAGTGAGTCTTCTCCTTCATTTCTGTCCCTCATATCAGTAGTTGTAAAAAGTTCCAGACTTAGGGTTGACCTCTACCATTTTCCTCCTTACTTATAGCCACTGTATAATCTCTAACATATTCTAATTTTTTTAAGGTTAAAATTAAATAAAAAAGTCGTACTCGCTTGGCTTCTGTTGAGCAGATTCTGCTGATGGGAATAAGTAATGGCTTGGTAAAAAAACAAACAAACAAAAACCCAGAGGTTTAGTCAATATCCAGAGATTCAAGCACAGGACAGTTTCCTGGTTGTCAGTTGGAGATCACTGAGCTGGGTATTTTCTCTCCTGCAGGCTGGACTGTCATCACTTGATCCTGGTCACTGAAGCAGACTGCCATCTCATCCATCTCATGGCATCTGGGGTTGGTGGGTGTCTGAACAATGTAAGATTCCGACTGCGTGTATCTCTGCCCATTAGTCCAGGTCACTTTCTTTCTTTTCTTTTTTTTAGTTCAGGTCACTTTCATTTCTGAATTTGATTGTTATGATTACCTCACATATTCTCCTAAGAGGAAAGATGTGGCTCTTCTGAAATTTAAATATGATGATAGTATCTGTGTTAGTCTGGATAGAGAAACAAACCCATGGACACATAAATGTGTATAAGAAAGAGATTTATATACAAGAGAAATTGAACATTGAGAAAACATCCTAGTCCAGTCCAGATCCAGTCCATAAGTCTGATATTAGCCCATATATCCGACAGCAATCTATAAGGTCCTCTCAGACTCATGAAACACATGCAATGATGCCGAATGTAGAAGATCACAGGCCAGTGGGTAGCAAGTCTTTGGATCCAGTGTCATTGGAAACATCTCAGTTCTGGCAGGAGTCTTTGCACAGCTTCCCCAGCACCCAGAGCTGCATCAAGATGGGTCCATGTGTCTTGGCAGCTGCTATGTCTCCCAGGATGTGAAGTGGTGATAGAGAGTCTCTCCTGCCTCCAAGGAGGAAATAATGCATTTCCCAGAATTCTCAGGAGAAGGCCATGGCCACAGAGAGGCCTCATTGGCTATGATCTGATTGGCAGGCTAGACTTCACCCCTACATTCTTAATCCTCAAATTGACAAATGATTATAAAACTCCCACAGTATCCCTTTGCAGACGTTATTATCATGTGAGTTACAAAGTACCTGTGTAAGCTGGCAGTTTCCTTCCACAATGCAAAGGCATTGCTTGGGCTCGGTACTCCATGATATGTTGTTTTTGGTTTTTTCCCACTGCTCCAAATCATGAGGTGATATATGGTCAGTAATGTAATCAATGTACCCATAGAACTTTCTGATTTTTGGAATTTGGAAGTGTTAGGCAGGGATGGGATGTCCATTGACACATGCCCAGGAGAGCCAAGCATAGAACAAAGGCCTAGGCTTTCCCATCAGTGGGCAGGGGTGGGCACTAATCCTGGATCAGCCCACCTGGGCCAGGTGAATTAAATCTAGGCAATGGGGTCGATCTGGGGTCGTCCACCACGCCTCCCCCTGGAATCCTTGAAAAGGCAGGAGCCAGGGGGGAAAGAGGGAGAAACAAAGGAACTGGGGAGAGAACTTGAGAAAGAACTTGAGACAGGGCTTTTTGGAGAAAAACTTGGGAGAGAGCTCTTTGCGTGACCCCGAGCATTCTCTGCCAGGCTGCATGGTAGAAAGGAATCCTATGGGTGCTGCCTAAGACCTGAAGATTCTTTTCAGTCTCATTAAATTCACTTGGATCACGAGCCAGGCTTCAGCATGAATTGTTCCTCACGCAGAGCCAAGTACCGAGGTGTAACTGGAGCCCGAAGAGAGAGATTTTACAGAAGCAACCCCTCAAATAAGCTGGATCTCCCCCTCTGGGGGCCAGCCTGACAGTCCCCAAATAGAGTACATCACAAGCACACAAAAACAGGGGTGAAACATATTATTGGTTTAAAACTCAAACCCAAGTCTG